>NW_026699035.1:0-34256 GCF_030435755.1 Ochotona princeps | reverse complement strand
TACTTCACACACCATCAGGCTTCCAGGCAGCTCTCAAGGAAACTCAGTTTTCACACTCTATGCTTAGTGCCCTTTGAGTGCAGTATCTAGGAATGAACCTGGTAGAGCATCCCACAGAAACGAATGCTCTACATGCGGGTTTCACATGCCACCAACTCCACATTCACAGGCAACTTCAGCGCCACAGCCGTTTTCAGATAGCCCTCAATGCAAAGGCTCTAGACGCAAATATTGGTGTGAGAGCTAATTCAATCAAGGAAACACTGCATGTTGGTGAAGGGCATATTGAAGAAGGATCAGCCGAGTGGTTCTTGTGGGAGAACAACTCCATTTGGCTCACTAACTTCACACACCATCAGGCTTCCAAGCATCTCTCAAGGAAACTCAGTTTTCACACTCTATGCTTAGTGCCCTTTGAGTGCATTATCTAGGAATGAACCTGGTAGAGCATCCCACAGAAACGAATGCTCTACATGCGGGTTTCACATGCCACCAACTCCACATTCACAGGCAACTTCAGCGCCACAGCCGTTTTCAGATAGCCCTCAATGCAAAGGCTCTAGACGCAAATATTGGTGTGAGAGCTAATTCAATCAAGGAAACACAGCATGTTGGTGAAGGGCATATTGAAGAAGAATCAGCCGAGTGGTTCTTGTGGGAGAACAACTCCATTTGGCTCACTAACTTCACACACCATCAGGCTTCCAAGCAGCTCTCAAGGAAACTCAGTTTTCACACTCTATGCTTAGTGCCCTTTCTTTGGCTATGACTGAAATGAACCTGGTAGAGCATCCCACACAAACGAATGCTCCACATGCGGGTTTCACATGCCACCAACTCCACATTCACAGGCAACTTCAGCGCCACAGCCGTTTTCAGATAGCCCTGAATGCAAAGGCTCTAGACGCAAATATTGGTGTGAGAGCTAATTCAATCAAGGAAACACTGCATGTTGGTGAAGGGCATATTGAAGAAGGATCAGCCGAGTGGTTCTTGTGGGAGAACAACTCCATTTGGCTCACTAACTTCACACACCATCAGGCTTCCAAGCAGCTCTCAAGGAAACTCAGTTTTCACACTCTATGCTTAGTGCCGTTTGAGTGCCTAGGACTGAAATGAAGCTTGGAGAGCATCCCACATAAACGAATGCTCTACATGCGGGTTTCACACGCCACCAACTCCACATTCTCAGGCAACTTCAGCGCCACAGCCGTTTTCAGATAGCCCTCAATGCAAAGGCTCTAGACGCAAATATTGGTGTGAGAGCTAATTCAATCAAGGAAACACTGCATGTTGGTGAAGGGCATATTGAAGAAGGATCAGCCGAGTGGTTCTTGTGGGAGAACAACTCCATTTGGCTCACTAACTTCACACACCATCAGGCTTCCAAGCAGCTCTCAAGGAAACTCAGTTTTCACACTCTATGCTTAGTGCCCTTTCTTTGGCCTAGGACTGAAATGAACCTGGTAGAGCATCCCACACAAACGAATGCTCCACATGCGGGTTTCACATGCCACCAACTCCACATTCACAGGCAACTTCAGCGCCACAGCCGTTTTCAGATAGCCCTCAATGCAAAGGTTCTAGACACAAATATTGGTGTGAGAGCTAATTCAATCAAGGAAACACTGCATGTTGGTGAAGGGCATATTGAAGAAGGATCAGCAGAGTGGTTCTTGTGGGAGAACAACTCCATTTGGCTCACTAACTTCACACACCATCAGGCTTCCAAGCAGCTCTCAAGGAAACTCAGTTTTCACACTCTATGCTTAGTGCCCTTTGAGTGCCTAGGACTGAAATGAAGCTTGGTCAGCATCCCACACAAACGAATGCTCCACATGCGGGTTTCACATGCCACCAACTCCACATTCTCAGGCAACTTCAGCGCCACAGCCGTTTTCAGATAGCCCTCAATGCAAAGGCTCTAGACGCAAATATTGGTGTGAGAGCTAATTCAATCAAGGAAACACTGCATGTTGGTGAAGGGCATATTGAAGAAGGATCAGCCGAGTGGTTCTTGTGGGAGAACAACTCCATTTGGCTCACTAACTTCACACACCATCAGGCTTCCAAGCAGCTCTCAAGGAAACTCAGTTTTCACACTCTATGCTTAGTGCCCTTTCTTTGGCTACGACTGAAATGAACCTGGTAGAGCATCCCACACAAACGAATGCTCCACATGCGGGTTTCACATGCCACCAACTCCACATTCACAGGCAACTTCAGCGCCACAGCCGTTTTCAGATAGCCCTCAATGCAAAGGCTCTAGACGCAAATATTGGTGTGAGAGCTAATTCAATCAAGGAAACACTGCATGTTGGTGAAGGGCATCTTGAAGAAGGATCAGCCGAGTGGTTCTTGTGGGAGAACAACTCCATTTGGCTCACTAACTTCACACACCATCAGGCTTCCAAGCAGCTCTCAAGGAAACTCAGTTTTCACACTCTATGCTTAGTGCCCTTTGAGTGCCTAGGACTGAAATGAAGCTTGGTCAGCATCCCACACAAACGAATGCTCCACATGCGGGTTTCACATGCCACCAACTCCACATTCACAGGCAACTTCAGCGCCACAGCCGTTTTCAGATAGCCCTCAAAGCAAAGGCTCTAGACGCAAATATTGGTGTGAGAGCTAATTCAATCAAGGAAACACTGCATGTTGGTGAAGGGCATATTGAAGAAGGATCAGCCGAGTGGTTCTTGTGGGAGAACAACTCCATTTGGCTCACTAACTTCACACACCATCAGGCTTCCAAGCAGCTCTCAAGGAAACTCAGTTTTCACACTCTATGCTTAGTGCCCTTTGAGTGCATTATCTAGGAATGAACCTGGTAGAGCATCCCACAGAAACGAATGCTCTACATGCGGGTTTCACATGCCACCAACTCCACATTCACAGGCAACTTCAGCGCCACAGCCGTTTTCAGATAGCCCTCAATGCAAAGGCTCTAGACGCAAATATTGGTGTGAGAGCTAATTCAATCAAGGAAACACTGCATGTTGGTGAAGGGCATATTGAAGAAGAATCAGCCGAGTGGTTCTTGTGGGAGAACAACTCCATTTGGCTCACTAACTTCACACACCATCAGGCTTCCAAGCAGCTCTCAAGGAAACTCAGTTTTCACACTCTATGCTTAGTGCCCTTTGAGTGCCTAGGACTGAAATGAAGCTTGTAGAGCATCCCACACAAACGAATGCTCCACATGCGGGTTTCACATGCCACCAACTCCACATTCACAGGCAACTTCAGCGCCACAGCCGTTTTCAGATAGCCCTCAATGCAAAGGCTCTAGAAGCAAATACTGGCGTGAGAGCTAATTCAATCAAGGAAACACTGCATGTTGGTGAAGGGCATATTGAAGAAGGATCAGCCGAGTGGTTCTTGTGGGAGAACAACTCCATTTGGCTCACTAACTTCACACACCATCAGGCTTCCAAGCAGCTCTCAAGGAAACTCAGTTTTCACACTCTATGCTTAGTGCCCTTTCTTTGGCTACGACTGAAATGAACCTGGTAGAGCATCCCACACAAACGAATGCTCCACATGCGGGTTTCACATGCCACCAACTCCACATTCTCAGGCAACTTCAGCGCCACAGCCGTTTTCAGATAGCCCTCAATGCAAAGGCTCTAGACGCAAATATTGGTGTGAGAGCTAATTCAATCAAGGAAACACTGCATGTTGGTGAAGGGCATATTCAAGAAGGATCAGCCGAGTGGTTCTTGTGGGAGAACAACTCCATTTGGCTCACTAACTTCACACACCATCAGGCTTCCAAGCAGCTCTCAAGGAAACTCAGTTTTCACACTCTATGCTTAGTGCCCTTTCTTTGGCTATGACTGAAATGAACCTGGTAGAGCATCCCACACAAACGAATGCTCCACATGCGGGTTTCACATGCCACCAACTCCACATTCACAGGCAACTTCAGCGCCACAGCCGTTTTCAGATAGCCCTCAATGCAAAGGCTCTAGACGCAAATATTGGTGTGAGAGCTAATTCAATCAAGGAAACACTGCATGTTGGTGAAGGGCATATTGAAGAAGGATCAGCCGAGTGGTTCTTGTGGGAGAACAACTCCATTTGGCTCACTAACTTCACACACCATCAGGCTTCCAAGCAGCTCTCAAGGAAACTCAGTTTTCACACTCTACGCTTAGTGCCGTTTGAGTGCCTAGGACTGAAATGAATCTTGGAGAGCATCCCACATAAACGAATGCTCCACATGCGGGTTTCACATGCCACCAACTCCACATTCACAGGCAACTTCAGCGCCACAGCCGTTTTCAGATAGCCCTCAATGCAAAGGCTCTAGACGCAAATATTGGTGTGAGAGCTAATTCAATCAAGGAAACACTGCATGTTGGTGAAGGGCATATTGAAGAAGGATCAGCCGAGTGGTTCTTGTGGGAGAACAACTCCATTTGGCTCACTAACTTCACACACCATCAGGCTTCAAAGCAGCTCTCAAGGAAACTCAGTTTTCACACTCTATGCTTAGTGTCCTTTGAGTGCATTATCTAGGAATGAACCTGGTAGAGCATCCCACAGAAACGAATGCTCTACATGCGGGTTTCACATGCCACCAACTCCACATTCACAGGCAACTTCAGCGCCACAGCCGTTTTCAGATAGCCCTCAAAGCAAAGGCTCTAGACGCAAATATTGGTGTGAGAGCTAATTCAATCAAGGAAACACTGCATGTTGGTGAAGTGCATATTGAAGAAGGATCAGCCGAGTGGTTCTTGTGGGAGAACAACTCCATTTGGCTCACTAACTTCACACACCATCAGGCTTCCAAGCAGCTCTCAAGGAAACTCAGTTTTCACACTCTATGCTTAGTGCCCTTTCTTTGGCTATGACTGAAATGAACCTGGTAGAGCATCCCACACAAACGAATGCTCCACATGCGGGTTTCACATGCCACCAACTCCACATTCACAGGCAACTTCAGCGCCACAGCCGTTTTCAGATAGCCCTCAATGCAAAGGCTCTAGACGCAAATATTGGTGTGAGAGCTAATTCAATCAAGGAAACACTGCATGTTGGTGAAGGGCATATTGAAGAAGGATCAGCCGAGTGGTTCTTGTGGGAGAACAACTCCATTTGGCTCACTAACTTCACACACCATCAGGCTTCCAAGCAGCTCTCAAGGAAACTCAGTTTTCACACTCTATGCTTAGTGCCCTTTCTTTGGCTATGACTGAAATGAACCTGGTAGAGCATCCCACACAAACGAATGCTCCACATGCGGGTTTCACATACCACCAACTCCACATTCACAGGCAACTTCAGCGCCACAGCCGTTTTCAGATAGCCCTCAAAGCAAAGGCTCTAGACGCAAATATTGGTGTGAGAGCTAATTCAATCAAGGAAACACTGCATGTTGGTGAAGGGCATATTGAAGAAGGATCAGCCGAGTGGTTCTTGTGGGAGAACAACTCCATTTGGCTCACTAACTTCACACACCATCAGGCTTCCAAGCAGCTCTCAAGGAAACTCAGTTTTCACACTCTATGCTTAGTGCCCTTTGAGTGCCTAGGACTGAAATGAAGCTTGGAGAGCATCCCACATAAACGAATGCTCCACATGCGGGTTTCACATGCCACCAACTCCACATTCTCAGGCAACTTCAGCGCCACAGCCGTTTTCAGATAGCCCTCAATGCAAAGGCTCTAGACGCAAATATTGGTGTGAGAGCTAATTCAATCAAGGAAACACTGCATGTTGGTGAAGGGCATATTGAAGAAGGATCAGCCGAGTGGTTCTTGTGGGAGAACAACTCCATTTGGCTCACTAACTTCACACACCATCAGGCTTCCAAGCAGCTCTCAAGGAAACTCAGTTTTCACACTCTATGCTTAGTGCCCTTTCTTTGGCTATGACTGAAATGAACCTGGTAGAGCATCCCACACAAACGAATGCTCCACATGCGGGTTTCACATGCCACCAACTCCACATTCACAGGCAACTTCAGCGCCACAGCCGTTTTCAGATAGCCCTCAATGCAAAGGCTCTAGACGCAAATATTGGTGTGAGAGCTAATTCAATCAAGGAAACACTGCATGTTGGTGAAGGGCATATTGAAGAAGGATCAGCAGAGTGGTTCTTGTGGGAGAACAACTCCATTTGGCTCACTAACTTCACACACCATCAGGCTTCCAAGCAGCTCTCAAGGAAACTCAGTTTTCACACTCTATGCTTAGTGCCCTTTGAGTGCCTAGGACTGAAATGAAGCTTGGTCAGCATCCCACACAAACGAATGCTCCACATGCGGGTTTCACATGCCACCAACTCCACATTCTCAGGCAACTTCAGCGCCACAGCCGTTTTCAGATAGCCCTCAATGCAAAGGCTCTAGACGCAAATATTGGTGTGAGAGCTAATTCAATCAAGGAAACACTGCATGTTGGTGAAGGGCATATTGAAGAAGGATCAGCCGAGTGGTTCTTGTGGGAGAACAACTCCATTTGGCTCACTAACTTCACACACCATCAGGCTTCCAAGCAGCTCTCAAGGAAACTCAGTTTTCACACTCTATGCTTAGTGCCCTTTGTATGGCTACGACTGAAATGAACCTGGTAGAGCATCCCACACAAACGAATGCTCCACATGCGGGTTTCACATGCCACCAACTCCACATTCACAGGCAACTTCAGCGCCACAGACGTTTTCAGATAGCCCTCAATGCAAAGGCTCTAGACGCAAATATTGGTGTGAGAGTTAATTCAATCAAGGAAACACTGCATGTTGGTGAAGGGCATATTGAAGAAGGATCAGCCGAGTGGTTCTTGTGGGAGAACAACTCCATTTGGCTCACTAACGTCACACACCATCAGGCTTCCAAGCAGCTCTCAAGGAAACTCAGTTTTCACACTCTATGCTTAGTGCCCTTTGAGTGCCTAGGGCTGAAAGGAAGCTTGGTCAGCATCCCACATAAACGAATGCTCCACATGCGGGTTTCACATGCCACCAACTCCACATTCACAGGCAACTTCAGCGCCACAGCCGTTTTCAGATAGCCCTCAATGCAAAGGCTCTAGAAGCAAATATTGGTGTGAGAGCTAATTCAATCAAGGAAACACTGCATGTTGGTGAAGGGCATATTGAAGAAGGATCAGCCGAGTGGTTCTTGTGGGAGAACAACTCCATTTGGCTCACTAACTTCACACACCATCAGGCTTCCAAGCAGCTCTCAAGGAAACTCAGTTTTCACATTCTATGCTTAGTGCCCTTTGTATGGCTAGGAGTGAAATGAACCTGGTAGAGCATCCCACACAAACGAATGCTCCACATGCGGGTTTCACATGCCACCAACTCCACGTTCTCAGGCAACTTCAGCGCCACAGCCGTTTTCAGATAGCCCTGAATGCAAAGGCTCTAGACGCAAATATTGGTGTGAGAGTTAATTCAATCAAGGAAACACTGCATGTTGGTGAAGGGCATATTGAAGAAGGATCAGCCGAGTGGTTCTTGTGGGAGAACAACTCCATTTGGCTCACTAACTTCACACACCATCAGGCTTCCAAGCAGCTCTCAAGGAAACTCAGTTTTCACACTCTATGCTTAGTGCCCTTTCTTTGGCTATGACTGAATTGAACCTGGTAAAGCATCCCACACAAACGAATGCTCCACATGCGGGTTTCACATGCCACCAACTCCACATTCACAGGCAACTTCAGCGCCACAGCCGTTTTCAGATAGCCCTCAATGCAAAGGCTCTAGACGCAAATATTGGTGTGAGAGCTAATTCAATCAAGGAAACACTGCATGTTGGTGAAGTGCATATTGAAGAAGGATCAGCCGAGTGGTTCTTGTGGGAGAACAACTCCATTTGGCTCACTAACTTCACACACCATCAGGCTTCCAAGCAGCTCTCAAGGAAACTCAGTTTTCACACTCTATGCTTAGTGCCCTTTGAGTGCATTATCTAGGAATGAACCTGGTAGAGCATCCCACACAAACGAATGCTCCACATGCGGGTTTCACATGCCACCAACTCCACATTCACAGGCAACTTCAGAGCCACAGCCATTTTCAGATAGCCCTCAATGCAAAGGCTCTAGACGCAAATATTGGTGTGAGAGCTAATTCAATCAAGGAAACACTGCATGTTGGTGAAGGGCATATTGAAGAAGGATCAGCCGAGTGGTTCTTGTGGCAGAACAACTCCATTTGGCTCACTAACTTCACACACCATCAGGCTTCCAAGCAGCTCTCAAGGAAACTCAGTTTTCACACTCTATGCTTAGTGCCCTTTGAGTGCATTATCTAGGAATGAACCTGGTAGAGCATCCCACATAAACGAATGCTCCACATGCGGGTTTCACATGCCACCAACTCCACATTCACAGGCAACTTCAGCGCCACAGCCGTTTTCAGATAGCCCTCAATGCAAAGGCTCTAGACGCAAATATTGGTGTGAGAGCTAATTCAATCAAGGAAACACTGCATGTTGGTGAAGTGCATATTGAAGAAGGATCAGCCGAGTGGTTCTTGTGGGAGAACAACTCCATTTGGCTCACTAACTTCACACACCATCAGGCTTCCAAGCAGCTCTCAAGGAAACTCAGTTTTCACACTCTATGCTTAGTGCCCTTTGAGTGCCTAGGACTGAAATGAAGCTTGGAGAGCATCCCACATAAACGAATGCTCCACATGCGGGTTTCACATGCCACCAACTCCACATTCACAGGCAACTTCAGCGCCACAGCCGTTTTCAGATAGCCCTCAATGCAAAGGCTCTAGACGCAAATATTGGTGTGAGAGCTAATTCAATCAAGGAAACACTGCATGTTGGTGAAGGGCATATTGAAGAAGGATCAGCCGAGTGGTTCTTGTGGGAGAACAACTCCATTTGGCTCACTAACTTCACACACCATCAGGCTTCCAAGCAGCTCTCAAGGAAACTCAGTTTTCACACTCTATGCTTAGTGCCCTTTCTTTGGCTATGACTGAATTGAACCTGGTAAAGCATCCCACACAAACGAATGCTCCACATGCGGGTTTCACATGCCACCAACTCCACATTCACAGGCAACTTCAGCGCCACAGCCGTTTTCAGATAGCCCTCAATGCAAAGGCTCTAGACGCAAATATTGGTGTGAGAGCTAATTCAATCAAGGAAACACTGCATGTTGGTGAAGGGCATATTGAAGAAGGATCAGCCGAGTGGTTCTTGTGGGAGAACAACTCCATTTGGCTCACTAACTTCACACACCATCAGGCTTCCAAGCAGCTCTCAAGGAAACTCAGTTTTCACACTCTATGCTTAGTGCCCTTTGAGTGCATTATCTAGGAATGAACCTGGTAGAGCATCCCACACAAACGAATGCTCCACATGCGGGTTTCACATGCCACCAACTCCACATTCACAGGCAACTTCAGAGCCACAGCCATTTTCAGATAGCCCTCAATGCAAAGGCTCTAGACGCAAATATTGGTGTGAGAGCTAATTCAATCAAGGAAACACTGCATGTTGGTGAAGGGCATATTGAAGAAGGATCAGCCGAGTGGTTCTTGTGGCAGAACAACTCCATTTGGCTCACTAACTTCACACACCATCAGGCTTCCAAGCAGCTCTCAAGGAAACTCAGTTTTCACACTCTATGCTTAGTGCCCTTTGAGTGCATTATCTAGGAATGAACCTGGTAGAGCATCCCACATAAACGAATGCTCCACATGCGGGTTTCACATGCCACCAACTCCACATTCACAGGCAACTTCAGCGCCACAGCCGTTTTCAGATAGCCCTCAATGCAAAGGCTCTAGACGCAAATATTGGTGTGAGAGCTAATTCAATCAAGGAAACACTGCATGTTGGTGAAGGGCATATTGAAGAAGGATCAGCCGAGTGGTTCTTGTGGGAGAACAACTCCATTTGGCTCACTAACTTCACACACCATCAGGCTTCCAAGCAGCTCTCAAGGAAACTCAGTTTTCACACTCTATGCTTAGTGCCCTTTGAGTGCCTAGGACTGAAATGAAGCTTGGAGAGCATCCCACATAAACGAATGCTCCACATGCGGGTTTCACATGCCACCAACTCCACATTCACAGGCAACTTCAGCGCCACAGCCGTTTTCAGATAGCCCTCAATGCAAAGGCTCTAGACGCAAATATTGGTGTGAGAGCTAATTCAATCAAGGAAACACTGCATGTTGGTGAAGGGCATATTGAAGAAGGATCAGCCGAGTGGTTCTTGTGGGAGAACAACTCCATTTGGCTCACTAACTTCACACACCATCAGGCTTCCAAGCAGCTCTCAAGGAAACTCAGTTTTCACACTCTATGCTTAGTGCCCTTTGAGTGCCTAGGACTGAAATGAAGCTTGGTCAGCATCCCACACAAACGAATGCTCCACATGCGGGTTTCACATGCCACCAACTCCACATTCTCAGGCAACTTCAGCGCCACAGCCGTTTTCAGATAGCCCTCAATGCAAAGGCTCTAGACGCAAATATTGGTGTGAGAGCTAATTCAATCAAGGAAACACTGCATGTTGGTGAAGGGCATATTGAAGAAGGATCAGCCGAGTGGTTCTTGTGGGAGAACAACTCCATTTGGCTCACTAACTTCACACACCATCAGGCTTCCAAGCAGCTCTCAAGGAAACTCAGTTTTCACACTCTATGCTTAGTGCCCTTTGAGTGCCTAGGACTGAAATGAAGCTTGGAGAGCATCCCACATAAACGAATGCTCCACATGCGGGTTTCACATGCCACCAACTCCACATTCACAGGCAACTTCAGCGCCACAGCCGTTTTCAGATAGCCCTCAATGCAAAGGCTCTAGACGCAAATATTGGTGTGAGAGCTAATTCAATCAAGGAAACACTGCATGTTGGTGAAGGGCATATTGAAGAAGGATCAGCCGAGTGGTTCTTGTGGGAGAACAACTCCATTTGGCTCACTAACTTCACACACCATCAGGCTTCCAAGCAGCTCTCAAGGAAACTCAGTTTTCACACTCTATGCTTAGTGCCCTTTGAGTGCCTAGGACTGAAATGAAGCTTGGTCAGCATCCCACACAAACGAATGCTCCACATGCGGGTTTCACATGCCACCAACTCCACATTCTCAGGCAACTTCAGCGCCACAGCCGTTTTCAGATAGCCCTCAATGCAAAGGCTCTAGACGCAAATATTGGTGTGAGAGCTAATTCAATCAAGGAAACACTGCATGTTGGTGAAGGGCATATTGAAGAAGGATCAGCCGAGTGGTTCTTGTGGGAGAACAACTCCATTTGGCTCACTAACTTCACACACCATCAGGCTTCCAAGCAGCTCTCAAGGAAACTCAGTTTTCACACTCTATGCTTAGTGCCCTTTCTTTGGCTATGACTGAAATGAACCTGGTAGAGCATCCCACACAAACGATTGCTCCACATGCGGGTTTCACATGCCACCAACTCCACATTCACAGGCAACTTCAGCGCCACAGCCGTTTTCAGATAGCCCTCAATGCAAAGGCTCTAGAAGCAAATATTGGTGTGAGAGCTAATTCAATCAAGGAAACACTGCATGTTGGTGAAGGGCATATTGAAGAAGGATCAGCCGAGTGGTTCTTGTGGGAGAACAACTCCATTTGGCTCACTAACTTCACACACCATCAGGCTTCCAAGCAGCTCTCAAGGAAACTCAGTTTTCACACTCTATGCTTAGTGCCCTTTGAGTGCCTAGGACTGAAATGAAGCTTGGAGAGCATCCCACATAAACGAATGCTCCACATGCGGGTTTCACATGCCACCAACTCCACATTCACAGGCAACTTCAGCGCCACAGCCGTTTTCAGATAGCCCTCAATGCAAAGGCTCTAGACGCAAATATTGGTGTGAGAGCTAATTCAATCAAGGAAACACTGCATGTTGGTGAAGGGCATATTGAAGAAGGATCAGCCGAGTGGTTCTTGTGGGAGAACAACTCCATTTGGCTCACTAACTTCACACACCATCAGGCTTCCAAGCAGCTCTCAAGGAAACTCAGTTTTCACACTCTATGCTTAGTGCCCTTTGAGTGCCTAGGACTGAAATGAAGCTTGGTCAGCATCCCACACAAACGAATGCTCCACATGCGGGTTTCACATGCCACCAACTCCACATTCTCAGGCAACTTCAGCTCCACAGCCGTTTTCAGATAGCCCTCAATGCAAAGGCTCTAGACGCAAATATTGGTGTGAGAGCTAATTCAATCAAGGAAACACTGCATGTTGGTGAAGGGCATATTGAAGAAGGATCAGCCGAGTGGTTCTTGTGGGAGAACAACTCCATTTGGCTCACTAACTTCACACACCATCAGGCTTCCAAGCAGCTCTCAAGGAAACTCAGTTTTCACACTCTATGCTTAGTGCCCTTTCTTTGGCTACGACTGAAATGAACCTGGTAGAGCATCCCACACAAACGAATGCTCCACATGCGGGTTTCACATGCCACCAACTCCACATTCACAGGCAACTTCAGCGCCACAGACGTTTTCAGATAGCCCTCAATGCAAAGGCTCTAGACGCAAATATTGGTGTGAGAGTTAATTCAATCAAGGAAACACTGCATGTTGGTGAAGGGCATATTGAAGAAGGATCAGCCGAGTGGTTCTTGTGGGAGAACAACTCCATTTGGCTCACTAACTTCACACACCATCAGGCTTCCAAGCAGCTCTCAAGGAAACTCAGTTTTCACACTCTATGCTTAGTGCCCTTTCTTTGGCTATGACTGAAATGAACCTGGTAGAGCATCCCACACAAACGAATGCTCCACATGCGGGTTTCACATGCCACCAACTCCACATTCACAGGCAACTTCAGCGCCACAGCCGTTTTCAGATAGCCCTCAATGCAAAGGCTCTAGACGCAAATATTGGTGTGAGAGCTAATTCAATCAAGGAAACACTGCATGTTGGTGAAGGGCATATTGAAGAAGGATCAGCCGAGTGGTTCTTGTGGGAGAACAACTCCATTTGGCTCACTAACGTCACACACCATCAGGCTTCCAAGCAGCTCTCAAGGAAACTCAGTTTTCACACTCTATGCTTAGTGCCCTTTGAGTGCTAGGACTGAAAGGAAGCTTGGTCAGCATCCCACATAAACGAATGCTCCACATGCGGGTTTCACATGCCACCAACTCCACATTCACAGGCAACTTCAGCGCCACAGCCGTTTTCAGATAGCCCTCAATGCAAAGGCTCTAGAAGCAAATATTGGTGTGAGAGCTAATTCAATCAAGGAAACACTGCATGTTGGTGAAGGGCATATTGAAGAAGGATCAGCCGAGTGGTTCTTGTGGGAGAACAACTCCATTTGGCTCACTAACTTCACACACCATCAGGCTTCCAAGCAGCTCTCAAGGAAACTCAGTTTTCACACTCTATGCTTAGTGCCCTTTGAGTGCATTATCTAGGAATGAACCTGGTAGAGCATCCCACACAAACGAATGCTCTACATGCGGGTTTCACATGCCACCAACTCCACATTCACAGGCAACTTCAGCGCCACAGCCGTTTTCAGATAGCCCTCAAAGCAAAGGCTCTAGACGCAAATATTGGTGTGAGAGCTAATTCAATCAAGGAAACACTGCATGTTGGTGAAGGGCATATTGAAGAAGGATCAGCCGAGTGGTTCTTGTGGGAGAACAACTCCATTTGGCTCACTAACTTCACACACCATCAGGCTTCCAAGCAGCTCTCAAGGAAACTCAGTTTTCACACTCTATGCTTAGTGCCCTTTGAGTGCCTAGGACTGAAATGAAGTTTGGTCAGCATCCCACACAAACGAATGCTCCACATGCGGGTTTCACATGCCAGCAACTCCACATTCACAGGCAACTTCAGCGCCACAGCCGTTTTCAGATAGCCTTCAATGCAAAGGCTCTAGACGCAAATATAGGTGTGAGAGCTAATTCAATCAAGGAAACACTGCATGTTGGTGATGGCATATTGAAGAAGAATCAGCCGAGTGGTTCTTGTGGGAGAACAACTCCATTTGGCTCACTAACTTCACACACCATCAGGCTTCCAAGCAGCTCTCAAGGAAACTCAGTTTTCACACTCTATGCTTAGTGCCCTTTGTATGGCTAGGAGTGAAATGAACCTGGTAGAGCATCCCACACAAACGAATGCTCCACATGCGGGTTTCACATGCCACCAACTCCACATTCTCAGGCAACTTCAGCGCCACAGCCGTTTTCAGATAGCCCTCAATGCAAAGGCTCGAGACGCAAATATTGGTGTGAGAGTTAATTCAATCAAGGAAACACTGCATGTTGGTGAAGGGCATATTGAAGAAGGATCAGCCGAGTGGTTCTTGCGGGAGAACAACTCCATTTGGCTCACTAACTTCACACACCATCAGGCTTCCAAGCAGCTCTCAAGGAAACTCAGTTTTCACACTCTATGCTTAGTGCCCTTTCCTTGGCTATGACTGAATTGAACCTGGTAGAGCATCCCACACAAACGAATGCTCCACATGCGGGTTTCACATGCCACCAACTCCACATTCACAGGCAACTTCAGCGCCACAGCCGTTTTCAGATAGCCCTCAATGCAAAGGCTCTAGACGCAAATATTGGTGTGAGAGCTAATTCAATCAAGGAAACACTGCATGTTGGTGAAGGGCATATTGAAGAAGGATCAGCCGAGTGGTTCTTGTGGGAGAACAACTCCATTTGGCTCACTAACGTCACACACCATCAGGCTTCCAAGCAGCTCTCAAGGAAACTCAGTTTTCACACTCTATGCTTAGTGCCCTTTGAGTGCCTAGGACTGAAAGGAAGCTTGGTCAGCATCCCACATAAACGAATGCTCCACATGCGGGTTTCACATGCCACCAACTCCACATTCACAGGCAACTTCAGCGCCACAGCCGTTTTCAGATAGCCCTCAATGCAAAGGCTCTAGAAGCAAATATTGGTGTGAGAGCTAATTCAATCAAGGAAACACTGCATGTTGGTGAAGGGCATATTGAAGAAGGATCAGCCTAGTGGTTCTTGTGGGAGAACAACTCCATTTGGCTCACTAACTTCACACACCATCAGGCTTCCAATCAGCTCTCAAGGAAACTCAGTTTTCACACTCTATGCTTAGTGCCCTTTGAGTGCCTAGGACTGAAATGAAGTTTGGTCAGCATCCCACACAAACGAATGCTCCACATGCGGGTTTCACATGCCACCAACTCCACATTCACAGGCAACTTCAGCGCCACAGCCGTTTTCAGATAGCCTTCAATGCAAAGGCTCTAGACGCAAATATAGGTGTGAGAGCTAATTCAATCAAGGAAACACTGCATGTTGGTGAAGGGCATATTGAAGAAGGATCAGCCGAGTGGTTCTTGTGGGAGAACAACTCCATTTGGCTCACTAACTTCACACACCATCAGGCTTCCAAGCAGCTCTCAAGGAAACTCAGTTTTCACACTCTATGCTTAGTGCCCTTTGTATGGCTAGGAGTGAAATGAACCTGGTAGAGCATCCCACACAAACGAATGCTCCACATGCGGGTTTCACATGCCACCAACTCCACATTCACAGGCAACTTCAGCGCCACAGCCGTTTTCAGATAGCCCTCAATGCAAAGGCTCGAGACGCAAATATTGGTGTGAGAGTTAATTCAATCAAGGAAACACTGCATGTTGGTGAAGGGCATATTGAAGAAGGATCAGCCGAGTGGTTCTTGCGGGAGAACAACTCCATTTGGCTCACTAACTTCACACACCATCAGGCTTCCAAGCAGCTCTCAAGGAAACTCAGTTTTCACACTCTATGCTTAGTGCCCTTTCTTTGGCTATGACTGAATTGAACCTGGTAGAGCATCCCACACAAACGAATGCTCCACATGCGGGTTTCACATGCCACCAACTCCACATTCACAGGCAACTTCAGCGCCACAGCCGTTTTCAGATAGCCCTCAATGCAAAGGCTCTAGACGCAAATATTGGTGTGAGAGCTAATTCAATCAAGGAAACACTGCATGTTGGTGAAGGGCATATTGAAGAAGGATCAGCCGAGTGGTTCTTGTGGGAGAACAACTCCATTTGGCTCACTAACGTCACACACCATCAGGCTTCCAAGCAGCTCTCAAGGAAACTCAGTTTTCACACTCTATGCTTAGTGCCCTTTGAGTGCCTAGGACTGAAAGGAAGCTTGGTCAGCATCCCACATAAACGAATGCTCCACATGCGGGTTTCACATGCCACCAACTCCACATTCACAGGCAACTTCAGCGCCACAGCCGTTTTCAGATAGCCCTCAATGCAAAGGCTCTAGACGCAAATATTGGTGTGAGAGCTAATTCAATCAAGGAAACACTGCATGTTGGTGAAGGGCATATTGAAGAAGGATCAGCCGAGTGGTTCTTGTGGGAGAACAACTCCATTTGGCTCACTAACTTCACACACCATCAGGCTTCCAAGCAGCTCTCAAGGAAACTCAGTTTTCACACTCTATGCTTAGTGCCCTTTGAGTGCATTATCTAGGAATGAACCTGGTAGAGCATCCCACATAAACGAATGCTCTACATGCGGGTTTCACATGCCACCAACTCCACATTCACAGGCAACTTCAGCGCCACAGCCGTTTTCAGATAGCCCTCAAAGCAAAGGCTCTAGACGCAAATATTGGTGTGAGAGCTAATTCAATCAAGGAAACACTGCATGTTGGTGAAGGGCATATTGAAGAAGAATCAGCCGAGTGGTTCTTGTGGGAGAACAACTCCATTTGGCTCACTAACTTCACACACCATCAGGCTTCCAAGCAGCTCTCAAGGAAACTCAGTTTTCACACTCTATGCTTAGTGCCCTTTGAGTGCCTAGGACTGAAATGAAGTTTGGTCAGCATCCCACACAAACGAATGCTCCACATGCGGGTTTCACATGCCACCAACTCCACATTCACAGGCAACTTCAGCGCCACAGCCGTTTTCAGATAGCCTTCAATGCAAAGGCTCTAGACGCAAATATAGGTGTGAGAGCTAATTCAATCAAGGAAACACTGCATGTTGGTGATGGCATATTGAAGAAGGATCAGCCGAGTGGTTCTTGTGGGAGAACAACTCCATTTGGCTCACTAACTTCACACACCATCAGGCTTCCAAGCAGCTCTCAAGGAAACTCAGTTTTCACACTCTATGCTTAGTGCCCTTTGTATGGCTAGGAGTGAAATGAACCTGGTAGAGCATCCCACACAAACGAATGCTCCACATGCGGGTTTCACATGCCACCAACTCCACATTCTCAGGCAACTTCAGCGCCACAGCCGTTTTCAGATAGCCCTGAATGCAAAGGCTCGAGACGCAAATATTGGTGTGAGAGTTAATTCAATCAAGGAAACACTGCATGTTGGTGAAGGGCATATTGAAGAAGGATCAGCCGAGTGGTTCTTGCGGGAGAACAACTCCATTTGGCTCACTAACTTCACACACCATCAGGCTTCCAAGCAGCTCTCAAGGAAACTCAGTTTTCACACTCTATGCTTAGTGCACTTTCTTTGGCTATGACTGAATTGAACCTGGTAGAGCATCCCACACAAACGAATGCTCCACATGCGGGTTTCACATGCCACCAACTCCACATTCACAGGCAACTTCAGCGCCACAGCCGTTTTCAGATAGCCCTCAATGCAAAGGCTCTAGACGCAAATATTGGTGTGAGAGCTAATTCAATCAAGGAAACACTGCATGTTGGTGAAGTGCATATTGAAGAAGGATCAGCCGAGTGGTTCTTGTGGGAGAACAACTCCATTTGGCTCACTAACTTCACACACCATCAGGCTTCCAAGCAGCTCTCAAGGAAACTCAGTTTTCACACTCTATGCTTAGTGCCCTTTGAGTGCATTATCTAGGAATGAACCTGGTAGAGCATCCCACACAAACGAATGCTCCACATGCGGGTTTCACATGCCACCAACTCCACATTCACAGGCAACTTCAGCGCCACAGCCGTTTTCAGATAGCCCTCAATGCAAAGGCTCTAGAAGCAAATATTGGTGTGAGAGCTAATTCAATCAAGGAAACACTGCATGTTGGTGAAGGGCATATTGAAGAAGGATCAGCCGAGTGGTTCTTGTGGGAGAACAACTCTATTTGGCTCACTAACTTCACACACCATCAGGCTTCCAAGCAGCTCTCAAGGAAACTCAGTTTTCACACTCTATGCTTAGTGCCCTTTGAGTGCATTATCTAGGAATGAACCTGGTAGAGCATCCCACAGAAACGAATGCTCTACATGCGGGTTTCACATGCCACCAACTCCACATTCACAGGCAACTTCAGCGCCACAGCCGTTTTCAGATAGCCCTCAAAGCAAAGGCTCTAGACGCAAATATTGGTGTGAGAGCTAATTCAATCAAGGAAACACTGCATGTTGGTGAAGGGCATATTGAAGAAGAATCAGCCGAGTGGTTCTTGTGGGAGAACAACTCCATTTGGCTCACTAACTTCACACACCATCAGGCTTCCAAGCAGCTCTCAAGGAAACTCAGTTTTCACACTCTATGCTTAGTGCCCTTTGAGTGCCTAGGACTGAAATGAAGTTTGGTCAGCATCCCACACAAACGAATGCTCCACATGCGGGTTTCACATGCCACCAACTCCACATTCACAGGCAACTTCAGCGCCACAGCCGTTTTCAGATAGCCTTCAATGCAAAGGCTCTAGACGCAAATATAGGTGTGAGAGCTAATTCAATCAAGGAAACACTGCATGTTGGTGATGGCATATTGAAGAAGGATCAGCCGAGTGGTTCTTGTGGGAGAACAACTCCATTTGGCTCACTAACTTCACACACCATCAGGCTTCCAAGCAGCTCTCAAGGAAACTCAGTTTTCACACTCTATGCTTAGTGCCCTTTGTATGGCTAGGAGTGAAATGAACCTGGTAGAGCATCCCACACAAACGAATGCTCCACATGCGGGTTTCACATGCCACCAACTCCACATTCTCAGGCAACTTCAGCGCCACAGCCGTTTTCAGATAGCCCTGAATGCAAAGGCTCGAGACGCAAATATTGGTGTGAGAGTTAATTCAATCAAGGAAACACTGCATGTTGGTGAAGGGCATATTGAAGAAGGATCAGCCGAGTGGTTTTTGCGGGAGAACAACTCCATTTGGCTCACTAACTTCACACACCATCAGGCTTCCAAGCAGCTCTCAAGGAAACTCAGTTTTCACACTCTATGCTTAGTGCCCTTTCTTTGGCTATGACTGAATTGAACCTGGTAGAGCATCCCACACAAACGAATGCTCCACATGCGGGTTTCACATGCCACCAACTCCACATTCACAGGCAACTTCAGCGCCACAGCCGTTTTCAGATAGCCCTCAATGCAAAGGCTCTAGACGCAAATATTGGTGTGAGAGCTAATTCAATCAAGGAAACACTGCATGTTGGTGAAGGGCATATTGAAGAAGGATCAGCCGAGTGGTTCTTGTGGGAGAACAACTCCATTTGGCTCACTAACGTCACACACCATCAGGCTTCCAAGCAGCTCTCAAGGAAACTCAGTTTTCACACTCTATGCTTAGTGCCCTTTGAGTGCATTATCTAGGAATGAACCTGGTAGAGCATCCCACAGAAACGAATGCTCTACATGCGGGTTTCACATGCCACCAACTCCACATTCACAGGCAACTTCAGCGCCACAGCCGTTTTCAGATAGCCCTCAAAGCAAAGGCTCTAGACGCAAATATTGGTGTGAGAGCTAATTCAATCAAGGAAACACTGCATGTTGGTGAAGGGCATATTGAAGAAGAATCAGCCGAGTGGTTCTTGTGGGAGAACAACTCCATTTGGCTCACTAACTTCACACACCATCAGGCTTCCAAGCAGCTCTCAAGGAAACTCAGTTTTCACACTCTATGCTTAGTGCCCTTTGAGTGCCTAGGACTGAAATGAAGTTTGGTCAGCATCCCACACAAACGAATGCTCCACATGCGGGTTTCACATGCCACCAACTCCACATTCACAGGCAACTTCAGCGCCACAGCCGTTTTCAGATAGCCTTCAATGCAAAGGCTCTAGACGCAAATATAGGTGTGAGAGCTAATTCAATCAAGGAAACACTGCATGTTGGTGATGGCATATTGAAGAAGGATCAGCCGAGTGGTTCTTGTGGGAGAACAACTCCATTTGGCTCACTAACTTCACACACCATCAGGCTTCCAAGCAGCTCTCAAGGAAACTCAGTTTTCACACTCTATGCTTAGTGCCCTTTGTATGGCTAGGAGTGAAATGAACCTGGTAGAGCATCCCACACAAACGAATGCTCCACATGCGGGTTTCACATGCCACCAACTCCACATTCTCAGGCAACTTCAGCGCCACAGCCGTTTTCAGATAGCCCTCAATGCAAAGGCTCGAGACGCAAATATTGGTGTGAGAGCTAATTCAATCAAGGAAACACTGCATGTTGGTGAAGGGCATATTGAAGAAGGATCAGCCGAGTGGTTTTTGCGGGAGAACAACTCCATTTGGCTCACTAACTTCACACACCATCAGGCTTCCAAGCAGCTCTCAAGGAAACTCAGTTTTCACACTCTATGCTTAGTGCCCTTTCTTTGGCTATGACTGAATTGAACCTGGTAGAGCATCCCACACAAACGAATGCTCCACATGCGGGTTTCACATGCCACCAACTCCACATTCACAGGCAACTTCAGCGCCACAGCCGTTTTCAGATAGCCCTCAATGCAAAGGCTCTAGACGCAAATATTGGTGTGAGAGCTAATTCAATCAAGGAAACACTGCATGTTGGTGAAGGGCATATTGAAGAAGGATCAGCCGAGTGGTTCTTGTGGGAGAACAACTCCATTTGGCTCACTAACGTCACACACCATCAGGCTTCCAAGCAGCTCTCAAGGAAACTCAGTTTTCACACTCTATGCTTAGTGCCCTTTGAGTGCCTAGGACTGAAAGGAAGCTTGGTCAGCATCCCACATAAACGAATGCTCCACATGCGGGTTTCACATGCCACCAACTCCACATTCACAGGCAACTTCAGCGCCACAGCCGTTTTCAGATAGCCCTCAATGCAAAGGCTCTAGACGCAAATATTGGTGTGAGAGCTAATTCAATCAAGGAAACACTGCATGTTGGTGAAGTGCATATTGAAGAAGGATCAGCCGAGTGGTTCTTGTGGGAGAACAACTCCATTTGGCTCACTAACTTCACACACCATCAGGCTTCCAAGCAGCTCTCAAGGAAACTCAGTTTTCACACTCTATGCTTAGTGCCCTTTGAGTGCATTATCTAGGAATGAACCTGGTAGAGCATCCCACACAAACGAATGCTCCACATGCGGGTTTCACATGCCACCAACTCCACATTCACAGGCAACTTCAGAGCCACAGCCATTTTCAGATAGCCCTCAATGCAAAGGCTCTAGACGCAAATATTGGTGTGAGAGCTAATTCAATCAAGGAAACACTGCATGTTGGTGAAGGGCATATTGAAGAAGGATCAGCCGAGTGGTTCTTGTGGCAGAACAACTCCATTTGGCTCACTAACTTCACACACCATCAGGCTTCCAAGCAGCTCTCAAGGAAACTCAGTTTTCACAATCTATGCTTAGTGCCCTTTCTTTGGCTATGACTGAAATGAACCTGGTAGAGCATCCCACACAAACGAATGCTCCACATGCGGGTTTCACATGCCACCAACTCCACATTCACAGGCAACTTCAGCGCCACAGCCATTTTCAGATAGCCCTCAATGCAAAGGCTCTAGACGCAAATATTGGTGTGAGAGCTAATTCAATCAAGGAAACACTGCATGTTGGTGAAGGGCATATTGAAGAAGGATCAGCTGAGTGGTTCTTGTGGGAGAACAACTCCATTTGGCTCACTAACGTCACACACCATCAGGCTTCCAAGCAGCTCTCAAGGAAACTCAGTTTTCACACTCTATGCTTAGTGCCCTTTGAGTGCCTAGGACTGAAAGGAAGCTTGGTCAGCATCCCACATAAACGAATGCTCCACATGCGGGTTTCACATGCCACCAACTCCACATTCACAGGCAACTTCAGCGCCACAGCCGTTTTCAGATAGCCCTCAATGCAAAGGCTCTAGAAGCAAATATTGGTGTGAGAGCTAATTCAATCAAGGAAACACTGCATGTTGGTGAAGGGCATATTGAAGAAGGATCAGCCGAGTGGTTCTTGTGGGAGAACAACTCTATTTGGCTCACTAACTTCACACACCATCAGGCTTCCAAGCAGCTCTCAAGGAAACTCAGTTTTCACACTCTATGCTTAGTGCCCTTTGTATGGCTAGGAGTGAAATGAACCTGGTAGAGCATCCCACACAAACGAATGCTCCACATGCGGGTTTCACATGCCACCAACTCCACATTCTCAGGCAACTTCAGCGCCACAGCCGTTTTCAGATAGCCCTGAATGCAAAGGCTCGAGACGCAAATATTGGTGTGAGAGTTAATTCAATCAAGGAAACACTGCATGTTGGTGAAGGGCATATTGAAGAAGGATCAGCCGAGTGGTTCTTGCGGGAGAACAACTCCATTTGGCTCACTAACTTCACACACCATCAGGCTTCCAAGCAGCTCTCAAGGAAACTCAGTTTTCACACTCTATGCTTAGTGCCCTTTCTTTGGCTATGACTGAATTGAACCTGGTAGAGCATCCCACACAAACGAATGCTCCACATGCGGGTTTCACATGCCACCAACTCCACATTCACAGGCAACTTCAGCGCCACAGCCGTTTTCAGATAGCCCTCAATGCAAAGGCTCTAGACGCAAATATTGGTGTGAGAGCTAATTCAATCAAGGAAACACTGCATGTTGGTGAAGGGCATATTGAAGAAGGATCAGCCGAGTGGTTCTTGTGGGAGAACAACTCCATTTGGCTCACTAACTTCACACACCATCAGGCTTCCAAGCAGCTCTCAAGGAAACTCAGTTTTCACACTCTATGCTTAGTGCCCTTTGAGTGCATTATCTAGGAATGAACCTGGTAGAGCATCCCACACAAACGAATGCTCCACATGCGGGTTTCACATGCCACCAACTCCACATTCACAGGCAACTTCAGCGCCACAGCCGTTTTCAGATAGCCCTCAAAGCAAAGGCTCTAGACGCAAATATTGGTGTGAGAGCTAATTCAATCAAGGAAACACTGCACGTTGGTGAAGGGCATATTGAAGAAGGATCAGCCGAGTGGTTCTTGTGGCAGAACAACTCCATTTGGCTCACTAACTTCACACACCATCAGGCTTCCAAGCAGCTCTCAAGGAAACTCAGTTTTCACACTCTATGCTTAGTGCCCTTTCTTTGGCTATGACTGAATTGAACCTGGTAGAGCATCCCACACAAACGAATGCTCCACATGCGGGTTTCACATGCCACCAACTCCACATTCACAGGCAACTTCAGCGCCACAGCCATTTTCAGATAGCCCTCAATGCAAAGGCTTTAGACGCAAATTTTGGTGTGAGAGCTAATTCAATCAAGGAAACACTGCATGTTGGTGAAGGGCATATTGAAGAAGGATCAGCCGAGTGGTTCTTGTGGGAGAACAACTCCATTTGGCTCACTAACTTCACACACCATCAGGCTTCCAAGCAGCTCTCAAGGAAACTCAGTTTTCACACTCTATGCTTAGTGCCCTTTGAGTGCATTATCTAGGAATGAACCTGGTAGAGCATCCCACACAAACGAATGCTCTACATGCGGGTTTCACATGCCACCAACTCCACCTTCACAGGCAACTTCAGCGCCACAGCCGTTTTCAGATAGCCCTCAATGCAAAGGCTCTAGACGCAAATATTGGTGTGAGAGTTAATTCAATGAAGGAAACACTGCATATTGGTGAAGGGCATATTGAAGAAGGATCAGCCGAGTGGTTCTTGTGGGAGAACAACTCCATTTGGCTCACTAACTTCACACACCATCAGGCTTCCAAGCAGCTCTCAAGGAAACTCAGTTTTCACACTCTATGCTTAGTGCCCTTTGAGTGCCTAGGACTGAAATGAAGTTTGGTCAGCATCCCACACAAACGAATGCTCCACATGCGGGTTTCACATGCCACCAACTCCACATTCACAGGCAACTTCAGCGCCACAGCCGTTTTCAGATAGCCTTCAATGCAAAGGCTCTAGACGCAAATATAGGTGTGAGAGCTAATTCAATCAAGGAAACACTGCATGTTGGTGATGGCATATTGAAGAAGGATCAGCCGAGTGGTTCTTGTGGGAGAACAACTCCATTTGGCTCACTAACTTCACACACCATCAGGCTTCCAAGCAGCTCTCAAGGAAACTCAGTTTTCACACTCTATGCTTAGTGCCCTTTGTATGGCTAGGAGTGAAATGAACCTGGTAGAGCATCCCACACAAACGAATGCTCCACATGCGGGTTTCACATGCCACCAACTCCACATTCTCAGGCAACTTCAGCGCCACAGCCGTTTTCAGATAGCCCTGAATGCAAAGGCTCGAGACGCAAATATTGGTGTGAGAGTTAATTCAATCAAGGAAACACTGCATGTTGGTGAAGGGCATATTGAAGAAGGATCAGCCGAGTGGTTCTTGCGGGAGAACAACTCCATTTGGCTCACTAACTTCACACACCATCAGGCTTCCAAGCAGCTCTCAAGGAAACTCAGTTTTCACACTCTATGCTTAGTGCCCTTTCTTTGGCTATGACTGAAATGAACCTGGTAGAGCATCCCACACAAACGAATGCTCCACATGCGGGTTTCACATGCCACCAACTCCACATTCACAGGCAACTTCAGCGCCACAGCCGTTTTCAGATAGCCCTCAATGCAAAGGCTCTAGACGCAAATATTGGTGTGAGAGCTAATTCAATCAAGGAAACACTGCATGTTGGTGAAGGGCATATTGAAGAAGGATCAGCCGAGTGGTTCTTGTGGGAGAACAACTCCATTTGGCTCACTAACTTCACACACCATCAGGCTTCCAAGCAGCTCTCAAGGAAACTCAGTTTTCACACTCTATGCTTAGTGCCCTTTGAGTGCATTATCTAGGAATGAACCTGGTAGAGCATCCCACACAAACGAATGCTCCACATGCGGGTTTCACATGCCACCAACTCCACATTCACAGGCAACTTCAGCGCCACAGCCGTTTTCAGATAGCCCTCAAAGCAAAGGCTCTAGACGCAAATATTGGTGTGAGAGCTAATTCAATCAAGGAAACACTGCACGTTGGTGAAGGGCATATTGAAGAAGGATCAGCCGAGTGGTTCTTGTGGCAGAACAACTCCATTTGGCTCACTAACTTCACACACCATCAGGCTTCCAAGCAGCTCTCAAGGAAACTCAGTTTTCACACTCTATGCTTAGTGCCCTTTGTATGGCTAGGACTGAAATGAACCTGGTAGAGCATCCCACACAAACGAATGCTCCACATGCGGGTTTCACATGCCACCAACTCCACATTCACAGGCAACTTCAGCGCCACAGCCATTTTCAGATAGCCCTCAATGCAAAGGCTCTAGACGCAAATATTGGTGTGAGAGCTAATTCAATCAAGGAAACACTGCATGTTGGTGAAGGGCATATTGAAGAAGGATCAGCCGAGTGGTTCTTGTGGGAGAACAACTCCATTTGGCTCACTAACTTCACACACCATCAGGCTTCCAAGCAGCTCTCAAGGAAACTCAGTTTTCACACTCTATGCTTAGTGCCCTTTCTTTGGCTATGACTGAAATGAACCTGGTAGAGCATCCCACACAAACGAATGCTCCACATGCGGGTTTCACATGCCACCCAACTCCACATTCACAGGCAACTTCAGCGCCACAGCCGTTTTCAGATAGCCCTCAATGCAAAGGCTCTAGACGCAAATATTGGTGTGAGAGCTAATTCAATCAAGGAAACACTGCATGTTGGTGAAGTGCATATTGAAGAAGGATCAGCGAGTGGTTCTTGTGGGAGAACAACTCCATTTGGCTCACTAACTTCACACACCATCAGGCTTCCAAGCAGCTCTCAAGGAAACTCAGTTTTCACACTCTATGCTTAGTGCCCTTTGAGTGCCTAGGACTGAAATGAAGCTTGGAGAGCATCCCACATAAACGAATGCTCCACATGCGGGTTTCACATGCCACCAACTCCACATTCACAGGCAACTTCAGCGCCACAGCCGTTTTCAGATAGCCCTCAATGCAAAGCTCTAGACGCAAATATTGGTGTGAGAGCTAATTCAATCAAGGAAACACTGCATGTTGGTGAAGGGCATATTGAAGAAGGATCAGCCGAGTGGTTCTTGTGGGAGAACAACTCCATTTGCTCACTAACTTCACACACCATCAGGCTTCCAAGCAGCTCTCAAGGAAACTCAGTTTTCACACTCTATGCTTAGTGCCCTTTGAGTGCATTATCTAGGAATGAACCTGGTAGAGCATCCCACACAAACGAATGCTCCACATGCGGGTTTCACATGCCACCAACTCCACATTCACCAGGAAACTTCAGAGCCACAGCCATTTTCAGATAGCCCTCAATGCAAAGGCTCTAGACGCAAATATTGGTGTGAGAGCTAATTCAATCAAGGAAACACTGCACGTTGGTGAAGGGCATATTGAAGAAGGATCAGCCGAGTGGTTCTTGTGGCAGAACAACTCCATTTGGCTCACTAACTTCACACACCATCAGGCTTCCAAGCAGCTCTCAAGGAAACTCAGTTTTCACACTCTATGCTTAGTGCCCTTTGTATGGCTAGGACTGAAATGAACCTGGTAGAGCATCCCACACAAACGAATGCTCCACATGCGGGTTTCACATGCCACCAACTCCACATTCACAGGCAACTTCAGCGCCACAGCCATTTTCAGATAGCCCTCAATGCAAAGGCTCTAGACGCAAATATTGGTGTGAGAGCTAATTCAATCAAGGAAACACTGCATGTTGGTGAAGGGCATATTGAAGAAGGATCAGCCGAGTGGTTCTTGTGGGAGAACAACTCCATTTGGCTCACTAACTTCACACACCATCAGGCTTCCAAGCAGCTCTCAAGGAAACTCAGTTTTCACACTCTATTGCTTAGTGCCCTTTCTTTGGCTATGACTGAAATGAACCTGGTAGAGCATCCCACACAAACGAATGCTCCACATGCGGGTTTCACATGCCACCAACTCCACATTCACAGGCAACTTCAGCGCCACAGCCGTTTTCAGATAGCCCTCAATGCAAAGGCTCTAGACGCAAATATTGGTGTGAGAGCTAATTCAATCAAGGAAACACTGCATGTTGGTGAAGTGCATATTGAAGAAGGATCAGCCGAGTGGTTCTTGTGGGAGAACAACTCCATTTGGCTCACTAACTTCACACACCATCAGGCTTCCAAGCAGCTCTCAAGGAAACTCAGTTTTCACACTCTATGCTTAGTGCCCTTTGAGTGCCTAGGACTGAAATGAAGCTTGGAGAGCATCCCACATAAACGAATGCTCCACATGCGGGTTTCACATGCCACCAACTCCACATTCACAGGCAACTTCAGCGCCACAGCCGTTTTCAGATAGCCCTCAATGCAAAGGCTCTAGACGCAAATATTGGTGTGAGAGCTAATTCAATCAAGGAAACACTGCATGTTGGTGAAGGGCATATTGAAGAAGGATCAGCCGAGTGGTTCTTGTGGGAGAACAACTCCATTTGGCTCACTAACTTCACACACCATCAGGCTTCCAAGCAGCTCTCAAGGAAACTCAGTTTTCACACTCTATACTTATGTGCCCTTTGAGTGATTATCTAGGAATGAACCTGGTAGAGCATCCCACACAAACGAATGCTCCACATGCGGGTTTCACATGCCACCAACTCCACATTCACAGGAAACTTCAGAGCCACAGCCATTTTCAGATAGCCCTCAATGCAAAGGCTCTAGACGCAAATATTGGTGTGAGAGCTAATTCAATCAAGGAAACACTGCATGTTGGTGAAGGGCATATTGAAGAAGGATCAGCGAGTGGTTCTCGTGGGAGAACAACTCCATTTGGCTCACTAACTTCACACACCATCAGGCTTCCAAGCAGCTCTCAAGGAACCTCAGTTTTCACACTCTATGCTTAGTGCCCTTTGTATGGCTAGGACTGAAATGAACCTGGTAGAGCATCCCACACAAACGAATGCTCCACATGCGGGTTTCACATGCCACCAACTCCACATTCACAGGCAACTTCAGCGCCACAGCCATTTTTCAGATAGCCCTCAATGCAAAGGCTCTAGACGCAAATATTGGTGTGAGAGCCTAATTCAATCAAGGAAACACTGCATGTTGGTGAAGGGCATATTGAAGAAGGATCAGCCGAGTGGTTCTTGTGGGAGAACAACTCCATTTGGCTCACTAACTTCACACACCATCAGGCTTCCAAGCAGCTCTCAAGGAAACTCAGTTTTCACACTCTATGCTTAGTGCCCTTTCTTTGGCTATGACTGAAATGAACCTGGTAGAGCATCCCTCACAAACGAATGCTCCACATGCGGGTTTCACATGCCACCAACTCCACATCTCACAGGCAACTTCAGCGCCACAGCCGTTTTCAGATAGCCCTCAATGCAAAGGCTCTAGACGCAAATATTGGTGTGAGAGCTAATTCAATCAAGGAAACACTGCATGTTGGTGAAGTGCATATTGAAGAAGGATCAGCCGAGTGGTTCTTGTGGGAGAACAACTCCATTTGGCTCACTAACTTCACACACCATCAGGCTTCCAAGCAGCTCTCAAGGAAACTCAGTTTTCACACTCTATACTTAGTGCCCTTTGAGTGCTAGGACTGAAATGAAGCTTGGAGAGCATCCCACATAAACGAATGCTCCACATGCGGGTTTCACATGCCACCAACTCCACATTCACAGGCAACTTCAGCGCCACAGCCGTTTTCAGATAGCCCTCAATGCAAAGGCTCTAGACGCAAATATTGGTGTGAGAGCTAATTCAATCAAGGAAACACTGCATGTTGGTGAAGGGCATATTGAAGAAGGATCAGCCGAGTGGTTCTTGTGGAGAACAACTCATTTGGCTCACTAACTTCACACAACCATCAGGCTTCCAAGCAGCTCTCAAGGAAACTCAGTTTTCACACTCTATGCTTAGTGCCCTTTGAGTGCCTAGGACTGAAATGAAGCTTGGAGAGCATCCCACATAAACGAATGCTCCACATGCGGGTTTCACATGCCACCAACTCCACATTCACAGGCAACTCAGCGCCACAGCCGTTTTCAGATAGCCCTCAATGCAAAGGCTCTAGACGCAAATATTGGTGTGAGAGCTAATTCAATCAAGGAAACACTGCATGTTGGTGAAGGGGCATATTGAAGAAGGATCAGCCGAGTGGTTCTTGTGGGAGAACAACTCCATTTGGCTCACTAACTTCACACACCATCAGGCTTCCAAGCAGCTCTCAAGGAAACTCAGTTTTCACACTCTATACTTAGTGCCCTTTGAGTGCATTATCTAGGAATGAACCTGGTAGAGCATCCCACACAAAACGAATGCTCCACATGCGGGTTTCACATGCACCAACTCCACATTCACAGGAAACTTCAGAGCCACAGCCATTTTCAGATAGCCCTCAATGCAAAGGCTCTAGACGCAAATATTGGTGTGAGAGCTAATTCAATCAAGGAAACACTGCATGTTGGTGAAGGGCATATTGAAGAAGGATCAGCCGAGTGGTTCTCGTGGGAGAACAACTCCATTTGGCTCCACTAACTTCACACACCATCAGGCTTCCAAAGCAGCTCTCAAGGAAACTCAGTTTTCACACTCTATGCTTAGTGCCCTTTGTATGGCTAGGACTGAAATGAACCTGGTAGAGCATCCCACACAAACGAATGCTCCACATGCGGGTTTCACATGCCCACCAACTCCACATTCACAGGCAACTTCAGCGCCACAGCCATTTTCAGATAGCCCTCAATGCAAAGGCTCTAGACGCAAATATTGGTGTGAGAGCTAATTCAATCAAGGAAACACTGCATGTTGGTGAAGGGCATATTGAAGAAGGATCAGCCGAGTGGTTCTTGTGGGAGAACAACTCCATTTGGCTCACTAACTTCACACACCATCAGGCTTCCAAGCAGCTCTCAAGGAAACTCAGTTTTCACACTCTATGCTTAGTGCCCTTTCTTTGGCTATGACTGAAATGAACCTGGTAGAGCATCCCCTCACAAACGAATGCTCCACATGCGGGTTTCACATGCCACCAACTCCACATTCACAGGCAACTTCAGCGCCACAGCCGTTTTCAGATAGCCCTCAATGCAAAGGCTCTAGACGCAAATATTGGTGTGAGAGCTAATTCAATCAAGGAAACACTGCATGTTGGTGAAGTGCATATTGAAGAAGGATCAGCCGAGTGGTTCTTGTGGGAGAACAACTCCATTTGGCTCACTAACTTCACACACCATCAGGCTTCCAAGCAGCTCTCAAGGAAACTCAGTTTTCACACTCTATACTTAGTGCCCTTTGAGTGCCTAGGACTGAAATGAAGCTTGGAGAGCATCCCACATAAACGAATGCTCCACATGCGGGTTTCACATGCCACCAACTCCACATTCACAGGCAACTTCAGCGCCACAGCCGTTTTCAGATAGCCCTCAATGCAAAGGCTCTAGACGCAAATATTGGTGTGAGAGCTAATTCAATCAAGGAAACACTGCATGTTGGTGAAGGGCATATTGAAGAAGGATCAGCCGAGTGGTTCTTGTGGGAGAACAACTCCATTTGGCTCACTAACTTCACACACCATCAGGCCTTCCAAGCAGCTCTCAAGGAAACTCAGTTTTCACACTCTATGCTTAGTGCCCTTTGAGTGCCTAGGACTGAAATGAACCTGGTAGAGCATCCCACACAAACGAATGCTCCACATGCGGGTTTCACATGCACCAACTCCACATTCACAGGCAACTTCAGCGCCACAGCCGTTTTCAGATAGCCCTCAATGCAAAGGCTCTAGACGCAAATATTGGTGTGAGAGCTAATTCAATCAAGGAAACACTGCATGTTGGTGAAGGGCATATTCAAGAAGGATCAGCTGAGTGGTTCTTGTGGGAGAACAACTCATTTGGCCTCACTAACTTCACACACCATCAGGCTTCCAAGCAGCTCTCAAGGAAACTCAGTTTTCACACTCTATGCTTAGTGCCCTTTGAGTGCATTATCTAGGAATGAACCTGGTAGAGCATCCCACACAAACGAATGCTCTACATGCGGGTTTCACATGCCACCAACTCCACATTCACAGGCAACTTCAGAGCCACAGCCGTTTTCAGATAGCCCTCAATGCAAAGGCTCTAGACGCAAATATTGGTGTGAGAGCTAATTCAATCAAGGAAACACTGCATGTTGGTGAAGGGCATATTGAAGAAGGATCAGCCGAGTGGTTCTTGTGGGAGAACCAACTCCATTTGGCTCACTAACTTCACACACCCATCAGGCTTCCAAGCAGCTCTCAAGGAAACTCAGTTTTCACAATCTATGCTTAGTGCCCTTTGTATGGCTAGGACTGAAATGAACCTGGTAGAGCATCCCACACATACGAATGCTCCACATGCGGGTTTCACATGCCACCAACTCCACAATCACAGGCAACTTCAGCGCCACAGCCATTTTCAGATAGCCCTCAATGCAAAGGCTCTAGACGCAAATATTGGTGTGAGAGCTAATTCAATCAAGGAAACACTGCATGTTGGTGAAGGGCATATTGAAGAAGGATCAGCCGAGTGGTTCTTGTGGAGAACAACTCCATTTGGCTCACTAACTTCACACACCATCAGGCTTCCAAGCAGCTCTCAAGGAAACTCAGTTTTCACACTCTATGCTTAGTGCCCTTTGAGTGCCTAGGACTGAAATGAAGTTTGTAGAGCATCCCACACAAACGAATGCTCCACATGCGGGTTTCACATGCCACCAACTCCACATTCACAGGCAACTTCAGCGCCACAGCCGTTTTCAGATAGCCCTCAATGCAAAGGCTCTAGACGCAATATTGGTGTGAGAGCTAATTCAATCAAGGAAACACTGCATGTTGGTGAAGGGCATATTGAAGAAGGATCAGCCGAGTGGTTCTTGTGGGAGAACAACTCCATTTGGCTACTAACTTCACACACCATCAGGCTTCCAAGCAGCTCTCAACGGAAACTCAGTTTTCACACTCTATGCTTAGTGCCCTTTGAGTGCATTATCTAGGAATGAACCTGGTAGAGCATCCCACACAAACGAATGCTCCACATGCGGGTTTCACATGCCACCACTCCACATTCACAGGCAACTTCAGCACCACAGCCGTTTTCACATAGCCCTCAATGCAAAGGCTCTAGACGCAAATATTGGTGTGAGAGCTAATTCAATCAAGGAAACACTGCATGTTGGAGAAGGGCATATTGAAGAAGGATCAGCCGAGTGGTTCTTGTGGGAGGAACAACTCCATTTGGCTCACTAACTTCACACACCATCAGGCTTCCAAGCAGCTCTCAAGGAAACTCAGTTTTCACACTCTATGCTTAGTGCCCTTTGAGTGCATTATCTAGGAATGAACCTGGTAGAGCATCCCACACAAACGAATGCTCTACATGCGGGTTTCACATGCCACCAACTCCACCTTCACAGGCAACTTCAGCGCCACAGCCGTTTTCAGATAGCCCTCAATGCAAAGGCTCTAGACGCAAATATTGGTGTGAGAGTTAATTCAATGAAGGAAACACTGCATATTGGTGAAGGGCATATTGAAGAAGGATCAGCCGAGTGGTTCTTGTGGGAGAACAACTCCATTTGGCTCACTAACTTCACACACCATCAGGCTTCCAAGCAGCTCTCAAGGAAACTCAGTTTTCACACTCTATGCTTAGTGCCCTTTGAGTGCCTAGGACTGAAATGAAGTTTGGTCAGCATCCCACAAAAAACGAGTGCTCCACATGCGGGTTTCACATGCCACCAACTCCACATTCACAGGCAACTTCAGCGCCACAGCCGTTTTCAGATAGCCCTCAATGCAAAGGCTCTAGACGCAAATATTGGTGTGAGAGCTAATTCAATCAAGGAAACACTGCATGTTGGTGAAGGGCATATTCAAGAAGGATCAGCCGAGTGGTTCTTGTGGGAGAACAACTCCATTTGGCTCACTAACTTCACACACCATCAGGCTTCCAAGCAGCTCTCAAGGAAATTCAGTTTTCACACTCTATGCTTAGTGCCCTTTGAGTGCATTATCTAGGAATGAACCTGGTAGAGCATCCCACACAAACGAATGCTCCACATGCGGGTTTCACATGCCACCAACTCCACATTCACAGGCAACTTCAGAGCCACAGCCGTTTTCAGATAGCCCTCAATGCAAAGGCTCTAGACGCAAATATTGGTGTGAGAGCTAATTCAATCAAGGAAACACTGCATGTTGGTGAAGGGCATATTGAAGAAGGATCAGCCGAGTGGTTCTTGTGGGAGAACAACTCCATTTGGCTCACTAACTTCACACACCATCAGGCTTCCAAGCAGCTCTCAAGGAAACTCAGTTTTCACACTCTATGTTTAGTGCCCTCTGAGTGCATTATCTAGGAATGAACCTGGTAGAGCATCCCACACAAACGAATGCTCCACATGCGGGTTTCACATGCCACCAACTCCACATTCACAGGCAACTTCAGCGCCACAGCCGTTTTCAGATAGCCCTCAATGCAAAGGCTCTAGACGCAAATATTGGTGTGAGAGCTAATTCAATCAAGGAAACACTGCATGTTGGTGAAGGGCATATTGAAGAAGGATCAGCCGAGTGGTTCTTGTGGGAGAACAACTCCATTTGGCTCACTAACTTCACACACACATCAGCTTCCAAGCAGCTCTCAAAGGAAACTCAGTTTTCACACTCTATGCTTAGTGCCCTTTGAGTGCATTATCTAGGAATGAACCTGGTAGAGCATCCCACATAAACGAATGCTCTACATGCGGGTTTCACATGCCACCAACTCCACATTCACAGGCAAACTTCAGCGCCACAGCCGTTTTCAGATAGCCCTCAAAGCAAAGGCTCTAGACGCAAATATTGGTGTGAGAGTTAATTCAATCAAGGAAACACTGCATGTTGGTGAAGGGCATATTGAAGAAGAATCAGCCGAGTGGTTCTTGTGGGAGAACAACTCCATTTGGCTCACTAACTTCACACACCATCAGGCTTCCAAGCAGCTCTCAAGGAAACTCAGTTTTCACACTCTATGCTTAGTGCTATTTGTGTGCCTAGGACTGAAATGAAGCTTGGTCAGCATCCCACACAAACGAATGCTCCACATGCGGGTTTCACATGCACCAA
>NW_026699034.1:0-30678 GCF_030435755.1 Ochotona princeps | reverse complement strand
TTGAAAACGGCTGTGGCACTGAAGTTGCCTGAGAATGTGGAGTTGGTGGCATGTGAAACCCGCATGTGGAGCATTCGTTAGTGTATGATGCTCTACCAGGTTCATTCCTAGATAATGCACTCAAAGGGCACTAAGCATAGAGTGTGAAAACTGAGTTTCCTTGAGAGCTGCTTGGAAGCCTGATGGTGTGTGAAGTTAGTGAGCCAAATGGAGTTGTTCTCCCACAAGAACCACTCGGCTGATCCTTCTTCAATATGCCCTTCACCAACATGCAGTGTTTCCTTGATTGAATTAGCTCTCACACCAATATTTGCGTCTAGAGCCTTTGCATTGAGGGCTATCTGAAAACGGCTGTGGCGCTGAAGTTGCCTGTGAATGTGGAGTTGCTGGCATGTGAAACCCGCATGTGGAGCATTCGTTTGTGTGGGATGCTCTACCAGGTTCATTCCTAGATAATGCACTCAAAGGGCACTAAGCATAGACTGTGAAAACTGAGTTTCTTGAGAGCTGCTTGGAAGCCTGATGGTGTGTGAAGTTAGTGAGCCAAATGGAGTTGTTCTCCCACAAGAACCACTCGGCTGATCCTTCTTCAATATGCCCTTCACCAACATGCAGTGTTTCCTTGATGGAATTAGCTCTCACACCAATATTTGCGTCTAGAGCCTTTGCATTGAGGGCTATCTGAAAACGGCTGTGGCGCTGAAGTTGCCTGAGAATGTGGAGTTGGTGGCATGTGAAACCCGCATGTGGAGCATTCGTTTGTGTGGGATGCTCTACCAAGTTCATTCCTAGATAATGCACTCAAAGGGCACTAAGCATAGAGTGTGAAAACTGAGTTTCCTTGAGAGCTGCTTGGAAGCCTGATGGTGTGTGAAGTTAGTGAGCCAAATGGAGTTGTTCTCCCACAAGAACCACTCGACTGATCCTTCTTCAATATGCCCTTCACCAACATGCAGTGTTTCCTTGATGGAATTAGCTCTCACACCAATATTTGCGTCTAGAGCCTTTGCATTGAGGGCTATCTGAAAACGGCTGTGGCGCTGAAGTTGCCTGTGAATGTGGAGTTGGTGGCATGTGAAACCCGCATGTGAAGCATTCGTTTGTGTGGGATGCTGACCAAGCTTCATTTCAGTCGTAGGCACACAAAGAGCACTAAGCATAGAGTGTGAAAACTGAGTTTCCTTGAGAGCTGCTTGGAAGCCTGATGGTGTGTGAAGTTAGTGAGCCAAATGGAGTTGTTCTCCCACAAGAACCACTCGGCTGATCCTTCTTCAATATGCCCTTCACCAACATGCAGTGTTTCCTTGATTGAATTAGCTCTCACACCAATATTTGCGTCTAGAGCCTTTGCATTGAGGGCTATCTGAAAACGGCTGTGGCGCTGAAGTTGCCTGTGAATGTGGAGTTGGTGGCATGTGAAACCCGCATGTGGAGCATTCGTTTGTGTGGGATGCTCTACCAGGTTTATTCCTAGATAATGCACTCAAAGGGCACTAAGCATAGAGTGTGAAAACTGAGTTTCCTTGAGAGCTGCTTGGAAGCCTGATGGTGTGTGAAGTTAGTGAGCCAAATGGAGTTGTTCTCCCACAAGAACCACTCGGCTGATCCTTCTTCAGTATGCCCTTCACCAACATGCAGTGTTTCCTTGATTGAATTAGCTCTCACACCAATATTTGCGTCTAGAGCCTTTGCATTGAAGGCTAGCTGAAAACGGCTGTGGCGCTGAAGTTGCCTGTGAATGTGGAGTTGGTGGCATGTGAAACCCGCATGTGGAGCATTCGTTAGTGTGGGATGCTCTACCAGGTTCATTCCTAGATAATGCACTCAAAGGGCACTAAGCATAGAGTGTGAAAACTGAGTTTCCTTGAGAGCTGCTTGGAAGCCTGATGGTGTGTGAAGTTAGTGAGCCAAATGGAGTTGTTCTCCCACAAGAACCACTCGGCTGATCCTTCTTCAATATGCCCTTCACCAACATGCAGTGTTTCCTTGATTGAATTAGCTCTCACACCAATATTTGCGTCTAGAGCCTTTGCATTGAGGGCTATCTGAAAACGGCTGTGGCGCTGAAGTTGCCTGAGAATGTGGAGTTGGTGGCATGTGAAACCCGCATGTGGAGCATTCGTTTGTGTGGGATGCTCTACCAGGTTCATTCCCAGATAATGCACTTAAAGGGCACTAAGCATAGAGTGTGAAAACTGAGTTTCCTTGAGAGCTGCTTGGAAGCCTGAGGGTGTGTGAAGTTAGTGAGCCAAATGGAGTTGTTCTCCCACAAGAACCACTCGGCTGATTCTTCTTCAATATGCCCTTCACCAACATGCAGTGTTTCCTTGATTGAATTAGCTCTCACACCAATATTTGCGTCTAGAGCCTTTGCATTGAGGGCTATCTGAAAATGGCTGTGGCGCTGAAGTTGCCTGTGAATGTGGAGTTGGTGGCATGTGAAACCCGCATGTGAAGCATTCGTTTGTGTGGGATGCTGACCAAGCTTCATTTCAGTCGTAGGCACACAAAGAGCACTAAGCATAGAGTGTGAAAACTGAGTTTCCTTGAGAGCTGCTTGGAAGCCTGATGGTGTGTGAAGTTAGTGAGCCAAATGGAGTTGTTCTCCCACAAGAACCACTCGGCTGATCCTTCTTCAATATGCCCTTCACCAACATGCAGTGTTTCCTTGATTGAATTAGCTCTCACACCAATATTTGCGTCTAGAGCCTTTGCATTGAGGGCTATCTGAAAACGGCTGTGGCGCTGAAGTTGCCTGTGAATGTGGAGTTGGTGGCATGTGAAACCCGCATGTGGAGCATTCGTTTGTGTGGGATGCTCTACCAGGTTTATTCCTAGATAATGCACTCAAAGGGCACTAAGCATAGAGTGTGAAAACTGAGTTTCCTTGAGAGCTGCTTGGAAGCCTGATGGTGTGTGAAGTTAGTGAGCCAAATGGAGTTGTTCTCCCACAAGAACCACTCGGCTGATCCTTCTTCAGTATGCCCTTCACCAACATGCAGTGTTTCCTTGATTGAATTAGCTCTCACACCAATATTTGCGTCTAGAGCCTTTGCATTGAAGGCTATCTGAAAACGGCTGTGGCGCTGAAGTTGCCTGTGAATGTGGAGTTGGTGGCATGTGAAACCCGCATGTGGAGCATTCGTTTGTGTGGGATGCTCTACCAGGTTCATTCCTAGATAATGCACTCAAAGGGCACTAAGCATAGAGTGTGAAAACTGAGTTTCCTTGAGAGCTGCTTGGAAGCCTGATATTGTGTGAAGTTAGTGAGCCAAATGGAGTTGTTCTCCCACAAGAACCACTCGGCTGATCCTTCTTCAATATGCCCTTCACCAACATGCAGTGTTTCCTTGATTGAATTAGCTCTCACACCAATATTTGCGTCTAGAGCCTTTGCATTGAGGGCTATCTGAAAACGGCTGTGGCGCTGAAGTTGCCTGTGAATGTGGAGTTGGTGGCATGTGAAACCCGCATGTGGAGCATTCGTTTGTGTGGGATGCTCTACCAGGTTCATTCCCAGATAATGCACTTAAAGGGCACTAAGCATAGAGTGTGAAAACTGAGTTTCCTTGAGAGCTGCTTGGAAGCCTGATGGTGTGTGAAGTTAGTGAGCCAAATGGAGTTGTTCTCCCACAAGAACCACTCGGCTGATTCTTCTTCAATATGCCCTTCACCAACATGCAGTGTTTCCTTGATTGAATTAGCTCTCACACCAATTTTTGCGTCTAGAGCCTTTGCATTGAGGGCTATCTGAAAACGGCTGTGGCGCTGAAGTTGCCTGTGAATGTGGAGTTGGTGGCATGTGAAACCCGCATGTGGAGCATTCGTTTGTGTGGGATGCTCTACCAAGTTCATTCCTAGATAATGCACTCAAAGGGCACTAAGCATAGAGTGTGAAAACTGAGTTTCCTTGAGAGCTGCTTGGAAGCCTGATGGTGTGTGAAGTTAGTGAGCCAAATGGAGTTGTTCTCCCACAAGAACCACTCGGCTGATCCTTCTTCAATATGCCCTTCACCAACATGCAGTGTTTCCTTGATTGAATTAGCTCTCACACCAATATTTGCGTCTAGAGCCTTTGCATTGAGGGCTATCTGAAAACGGCTGTGGCGCTGAAGTTGCCTGTGAATGTGGAGTTGGTGGCATGTGAAACCCGCATGTGGAGCATTCGTTTGTGTGGGATGCTCTACCAGGTTTATTCCTAGATAATGCACTCAAAGGGCACTAAGCATAGAGTGTGAAAACTGAGTTTCCTTGAGAGCTGCTTGGAAGCCTGATGGTGTGTGAAGTTAGTGAGCCAAATGGAGTTGTTCTCCCACAAGAACCACTCGGCTGATCCTTCTTCAGTATGCCCTTCACCAACATGCAGTGTTTCCTTGATTGAATTAGCTCTCACACCAATATTTGCGTCTAGAGCCTTTGCATTGAAGGCTATCTGAAAACGGCTGTGGCGCTGAAGTTGCTTGTGAATGTGGAGTTGGTGGCATGTGAAACCCGCATGTGGAGCATTCGTTTGTGTGGGATGCTCTACCAGGTTCATTCCTAGATAATGCACTCAAAGGGCACTAAGCATAGAGTGTGAAAACTGAGTTTCCTTGAGAGCTGCTTGGAAGCCTGATGTTGTGTGAAGTTAGTGAGCCAAATGGAGTTGTTCTCCCACAAGAACCACTCGGCTGATCCTTCTTCAATATGCCCTTCACCAACATGCAGTGTTTCCTTGATTGAATTAGCTCTCACACCAATATTTGCGTCTAGAGCCTTTGCATTGAGGGCTATCTGAAAACGGCTGTGGCGCTGAAGTTGCCTGAGAATGTGGAGTTGGTGGCATGTGAAACCCGCATGTGGAGCATTCGTTTGTGTGGGATGCTCTACCAGGTTCATTCCCAGATAATGCACTTAAAGGGCACTAAGCATAGAGTGTGAAAACTGAGTTTCCTTGAGAGCTGCTTGGAAGCCTGATGGTGTGTGAAGTTAGTGAGCCAAATGGAGTTGTTCTCCCACAAGAACCACTCGGCTGATTCTTCTTCAATATGCCCTTCACCAACATGCAGTGTTTCCTTGATTGAATTAGCTCTCACACCAATATTTGCGTCTAGAGCCTTTGCATTGAGGGATATCTGAAAATGGCTGTGGCGCTGAAGTTGCCTGTGAATGTGGAGTTGGTGGCATGTGAAACCCGCATGTGGAGCATTCGTTTGTGTGGGATGCTGACCAAGCTTCATTTCAGTCCTAGGCACACAAAGAGCACTAAGCATAGAGTGTGAAAACTGAGTTTCCTTGAGAGCTGCTTGGAAGCCTGATGGTGTGTGAAGTTAGTGAGCCAAATGGAGTTGTTCTCCCACAAGAACCACTCGGCTGATCCTTCTTCAATATGCCCTTCACCAACATGCAGTGTTTCCTTGATTGAATTAGCTCTCACACCAATATTTGCGTCTACAGCCTTTGCATTGAGGGCTATCTGAAAACGGCTGTGGCGCTGAAGTTGCCTGTGAATGTGGAGTTGGTGGCATGTTAAACCCGCATGTGGAGCATTCGTTTGTGTGGGATGCTCTCCAAGCTTCATTTCAGTCCTAGGCACTCAAAGGGCACTAAGCATAGAGTGTGAAAACTGAGTTTCCTTGAGAGCTGCTTGGAAGCCTGATGGTGTGTGAAGTTAGTGAGCCAAATGGAGTTGTTCTCCCACAAGAACCACTCGGCTGATCCTTCTTCAATATGCCCTTCACCAACATGCAGTGTTTCCTTGATTGAATTAGCTCTCACACCAATATTTGCGTCTAGAGCCTTTGCATTGAGGGCTATCTGAAAACGGCTGTGGCGCTGAAGTTGCCTGTGAATGTGGAGTTGGTGGCATGTGAAACCCGCATGTGGAGCATTCGTTTGTGTGGGATGCTCTACCAGGTTCATTTCAGTCCTAGCCATACAAAGGGCACTAAGCATAGAGTGTGAAAACTGAGTTTCCTTGAGAGCTGCTTGGAAGCCTGATGGTGTGTGAAGTTAGTGAGCCAAATGGAGTTGTTCTCCCACAAGAACCACTCGGCTGATCTTTCTTCAATATGCCCTTCACCAACATGCAGTGTTTCCTTGATTGAATTAGCTCTCACACCAATATTTGCGTCTAGAGCCTTTGCATTGAGGGATATCTGAAAACGGCTGTGGCGCTGAAGTTGCCTGTGAATGTGGAGTTGGTGGCATGTGAAACCCGCATGTGGAGCATTCGTTTGTGGGGGATGCTCTACCAGGTTCATTCCTAGATAATGCACTCAAAGTGCACTAAGAATAGAGTGTGAAAACTGAGTTTCCTTGAGAGCTGCTTGGAAGCCTGATGGTGTGTGAAGTTAGTGAGCCAAATGGAGTTGTTCTCCCACAAGAACCACTCGGCTGATCCTTTTTCAATATGCCCTTCACCAACATGCAGTGTTTCCTTGATTGAATTAGCTCTCACACCAATATTTGCGTCTAGAGCCTTTGCATTGAGGGCTATCTGAAAACGGCTGTGGCACTGAAGTTGGCTGAGAATGTGGAGTTGGTGGCATGTGAAACCCGCATTTGGAGCATTCGTTAGTGTATGATGCTCTACCAGGTTCATTCCTAGATAATGCACTCAAAGGGCACTAAGCATAGAGTGTGAAAACTGAGTTTCCTTGAGAGCTGCTTGGAAGCCTGATGGTGTGTGAAGTTAGTGAGCCAAATGGTGTTGTTCTCCCACAAGAACCACTCGGCTGATCCTTCTTCAATATGCCCTTCACCAACATGCAGTGTTTCCTTGATTGAATTAGCTCTCACACCAATATTTGCGTCTACAGCCTTTGCATTGAGGGCTATCTGAAAACGGCTGTGGCGCTGAAGTTGCCTGTGAATGTGGAGTTGGTGGCATGTGAAACCCGCATGTGGAGCATTCGTTTGTGTGGGATGCTCTACCAGGTTTATTCCTAGATAATGCACTCAAAGGGCACTAAGCATAGAGTGTGAAAACTGAGTTTCCTTGAGAGCTGCTTGGAAGCCTGATGGTGTGTGAAGTTAGTGAGCCAAATGGAGTTGTTCTCCCACAAGAACCACTCGGCTGATCCTTCTTCAATATGCCCTTCACCAACATGCAGTGTTTCCTTGATTGAATTAGCTCTCACACCAATTTTTGCGTCTAGAGCCTTTGCATTGAGGGCTATCTGAAAACGGCTGTGGCGCTGAAGTTGCCTGTGAATGTGGAGTTGGTGGCATGTGAAACCCGCATGTGGAGCATTCGTTTGTGTGGGATGCTCTCCAAGTTTCATTTCAGTCCTAGGCACTCAAAGGGCACTAAGCATAGAGTGTGAAAACTGAGTTTCCTTGAGAGCTGCTTGGAAGCCTGATGGTGTGTGAAGTTAGTGAGCCAAATGGAGTTGTTCTCCCACAAGAACCACTCGGCTGATCCTTCTTCAATATGCCCTTCACCAACATGCAGTGTTTCCTTGATTGAATTAGCTCTCACACAAATATTTGCGTCTAGAGCCTTTGCATTGAGGGCTATCTGAAAACGGCTGTGGCGCTGAAGTTGCCTGTGAATGTGGAGTTGGTGGCATGTGAAACCCGCATGTGGAGCATTCGTTTGTTTGGGATGCTCTACCAGGTTCATTCCTAGAAAATGCACTCAAAGGGCACTAAGCATAGAGTGTGAAAACTGAGTTTCCTTGAGAGCTGCTTGGAAGCCTGATGGTGTGTGAAGTTAGTGAGCCAAATGGAGTTGTTCTCCCACAAGAACCACTCGGCTGATCCTTCTTCAATATGCCCTTCACCAACATGCAGTGTTTCCTTGATTGAATTAGCTCTCACACCAATATTTGCGTCTAGAGCCTTTGCATTGAGGTCTATCTGAAAACGGCTGTGGCACTGAAGTTGCCTGTGAATGTGGAGTTGGTGGCATGTGAAACCCGCATGTGGAGCATTCGTTTGTGTGGGATGCTCTACCAGGTTCATTCCTAGATAATGCACTCAAAGGGCACTAAGCATAGAGTGTGAAAACTGAGTTTCCTTGAGAGCTGCTTGGAAGCCTGGGGGTGTGTGAAGTTAGTGAGCCAAATGGAGTTGTTCTCCCACAAGAACCACTCGGCTGATCTTTCTTCAATATGCCCTTCACCAACATGCAGTGTTTCCTTGATTGAATTAGCTCTCACACCAATATTTGCGTCTACAGCCTTTGCATTGAGGGCTATCTGAAAACGGCTGTGGCGCTGAAGTTGCCTGTGAATGTGGAGTTGGTGGCATGTGAAACCCGCATGTGGAGCATTCGTTTGTGTGGGATGCTGACCAAGCTTCATTTCAGTCCTAGGCACACAAAGAGCACTAAGCATAGAGTGTGAAAACTGAGTTTCCTTGAGAGCTGCTTGGAAGCCTGATGGTGTGTGAAGTTAGTGAGCCAAATGGAGTTGTTCTCCCACAAGAACCACTCGGCTGATCCTTCTTCAATATGCCCTTCACCAACATGCAGTGTTTCCTTGATTGAATTAGCTCTCACACCAATATTTGCGTCTACAGCCTTTGCATTGAGGGCTATCTGAAAACGGCTGTGGCGCTGAAGTTGCCTGTGAATGTGGAGTTGGTGGCATGTTAAACCCGCATGTGGAGCATTCGTTTGTGTGGGATGCTCTCCAAGCTTCATTTCAGTCCTAGGCACTCAAAGGGCACTAAGCATAGAGTGTGAAAACTGAGTTTCCTTGAGAGCTGCTTGGAAGCCTGATGGTGTGTGAAGTTAGTGAGCCAAATGGAGTTGTTCTCCCACAAGAACCACTCGGCTGATCCTTCTTCAATATGCCCTTCACCAACATGCAGTGTTTCCTTGATTGAATTAGCTCTCACACCAATATTTGCGTCTAGAGCCTTTGCATTGAGGGCTATCTGAAAACGGCTGTGGCGCTGAAGTTGCCTGTGAATGTGGAGTTGGTGGCATGTGAAACCCGCATGTGGAGCATTCGTTTGTGTGGGATGCTCTACCAGGTTCATTTCAGTCCTAGCCATACAAAGGGCACTAAGCATAGAGTGTGAAAACTGAGTTTCCTTGAGAGCTGCTTGGAAGCCTGATGGTGTGTGAAGTTAGTGAGCCAAATGGAGTTGTTCTCCCACAAGAACCACTCGGCTGATCTTTCTTCAATATGCCCTTCACCAACATGCAGTGTTTCCTTGATTGAATTAGCTCTCACACCAATATTTGCGTCTAGAGCCTTTGCATTGAGGGATATCTGAAAACGGCTGTGGCGCTGAAGTTGCCTGTGAATGTGGAGTTGGTGGCATGTGAAACCCGCATGTGGAGCATTCGTTTGTGGGGGATGCTCTACCAGGTTCATTCCTAGATAATGCACTCAAAGTGCACTAAGAATAGAGTGTGAAAACTGAGTTTCCTTGAGAGCTGCTTGGAAGCCTGATGGTGTGTGAAGTTAGTGAGCCAAATGGAGTTGTTCTCCCACAAGAACCACTCGGCTGATCCTTTTTCAATATGCCCTTCACCAACATGCAGTGTTTCCTTGATTGAATTAGCTCTCACACCAATATTTGCGTCTAGAGCCTTTGCATTGAGGGCTATCTGAAAACGGCTGTGGCACTGAAGTTGGCTGAGAATGTGGAGTTGGTGGCATGTGAAACCCGCATTTGGAGCATTCGTTAGTGTATGATGCTCTACCAGGTTCATTCCTAGATAATGCACTCAAAGGGCACTAAGCATAGAGTGTGAAAACTGAGTTTCCTTGAGAGCTGCTTGGAAGCCTGATGGTGTGTGAAGTTAGTGAGCCAAATGGTGTTGTTCTCCCACAAGAACCACTCGGCTGATCCTTCTTCAATATGCCCTTCACCAACATGCAGTGTTTCCTTGATTGAATTAGCTCTCACACCAATATTTGCGTCTACAGCCTTTGCATTGAGGGCTATCTGAAAACGGCTGTGGCGCTGAAGTTGCCTGTGAATGTGGAGTTGGTGGCATGTGAAACCCGCATGTGGAGCATTCGTTTGTGTGGGATGCTCTACCAGGTTTATTCCTAGATAATGCACTCAAAGGGCACTAAGCATAGAGTGTGAAAACTGAGTTTCCTTGAGAGCTGCTTGGAAGCCTGATGGTGTGTGAAGTTAGTGAGCCAAATGGAGTTGTTCTCCCACAAGAACCACTCGGCTGATCCTTCTTCAATATGCCCTTCACCAACATGCAGTGTTTCCTTGATTGAATTAGCTCTCACACCAATTTTTGCGTCTAGAGCCTTTGCATTGAGGGCTATCTGAAAACGGCTGTGGCGCTGAAGTTGCCTGTGAATGTGGAGTTGGTGGCATGTGAAACCCGCATGTGGAGCATTCGTTTGTGTGGGATGCTCTCCAAGTTTCATTTCAGTCCTAGGCACTCAAAGGGCACTAAGCATAGAGTGTGAAAACTGAGTTTCCTTGAGAGCTGCTTGGAAGCCTGATGGTGTGTGAAGTTAGTGAGCCAAATGGAGTTGTTCTCCCACAAGAACCACTCGGCTGATCCTTCTTCAATATGCCCTTCACCAACATGCAGTGTTTCCTTGATTGAATTAGCTCTCACACAAATATTTGCGTCTAGAGCCTTTGCATTGAGGGCTATCTGAAAACGGCTGTGGCGCTGAAGTTGCCCGTGAATGTGGAGTTGGTGGCATGTGAAACCCGCATGTGGAGCATTCGTTTGTTTGGGATGCTCTACCAGGTTCATTCCTAGAAAATGCACTCAAAGGGCACTAAGCATAGAGTGTGAAAACTGAGTTTCCTTGAGAGCTGCTTGGAAGCCTGATGGTGTGTGAAGTTAGTGAGCCAAATGGAGTTGTTCTCCCACAAGAACCACTCGGCTGATCCTTCTTCAATATGCCCTTCACCAACATGCAGTGTTTCCTTGATTGAATTAGCTCTCACACCAATATTTGCGTCTAGAGCCTTTGCATTGAGGTCTATCTGAAAACGGCTGTGGCACTGAAGTTGCCTGTGAATGTGGAGTTGGTGGCATGTGAAACCCGCATGTGGAGCATTCGTTTGTGTGGGATGCTCTACCAGGTTCATTCCTAGATAATGCACTCAAAGGGCACTAAGCATAGAGTGTGAAAACTGAGTTTCCTTGAGAGCTGCTTGGAAGCCTGGGGGTGTGTGAAGTTAGTGAGCCAAATGGAGTTGTTCTCCCACAAGAACCACTCGGCTGATCTTTCTTCAATATGCCCTTCACCAACATGCAGTGTTTCCTTGATTGAATTAGCTCTCACACCAATATTTGCGTCTAGAGCCTTTGCATTGAGGGATATCTGAAAACGGCTGTGGCGCTGAAGTTGCCTGTGAATGTGGAGTTGGTGGCATGTGAAACCCGCATGTGGAGCATTCGTTTGTGGGGGATGCTCTACCAGGTTCATTCCTAGATAATGCACTCAAAGTGCACTAAGAATAGAGTGTGAAAACTGAGTTTCCTTGAGAGCTGCTTGGAAGCCTGATGGTGTGTGAAGTTAGTGAGCCAAATGGAGTTGTTCTCCCACAAGAACCACTCGGCTGATCCTTTTTCAATATGCCCTTCACCAACATGCAGTGTTTCCTTGATTGAATTAGCTCTCACACCAATATTTGCGTCTAGAGCCTTTGCATTGAGGGCTATCTGAAAACGGCTGTGGCACTGAAGTTGGCTGAGAATGTGGAGTTGGTGGCATGTGAAACCCGCATTTGGAGCATTCGTTAGTGTATGATGCTCTACCAGGTTCATTCCTAGATAATGCACTCAAAGGGCACTAAGCATAGAGTGTGAAAACTGAGTTTCCTTGAGAGCTGCTTGGAAGCCTGATGGTGTGTGAAGTTAGTGAGCCAAATGGTGTTGTTCTCCCACAAGAACCACTCGGCTGATCCTTCTTCAATATGCCCTTCACCAACATGCAGTGTTTCCTTGATTGAATTAGCTCTCACACCAATATTTGCGTCTACAGCCTTTGCATTGAGGGCTATCTGAAAACGGCTGTGGCGCTGAAGTTGCCTGTGAATGTGGAGTTGGTGGCATGTGAAACCCGCATGTGGAGCATTCGTTTGTGTGGGATGCTCTACCAGGTTCATTCCTAGATAATGCACTCAAAGGGCACTAAGCATAGAGTGTGAAAACTGAGTTTCCTTGAGAGCTGCTTGGAAGCCTGATGGTGTGTGAAGTTAGTGAGCCAAATGGAGTTGTTCTCCCACAAGAACCACTCGGCTGATCCTTCTTCAATATGCCCTTCACCAACATGCAGTGTTTCCTTGATTGAATTAGCTCTCACACCAATTTTTGCGTCTAGAGCCTTTGCATTGAGGGCTATCTGAAAACGGCTGTGGCGCTGAAGTTGCCTGTGAATGTGGAGTTGGTGGCATGTGAAACCCGCATGTGGAGCATTCGTTTGTGTGGGATGCTCTCCAAGCTTCATTTCAGTCCTAGGCACTCAAAGGGCACTAAGCATAGAGTGTGACAACTGAGTTTCCTTGAGAGCTGCTTGGAAGCCTGATGGTGTGTGAAGTTAGTGAGCCAAATGGAGTTGTTCTCCCACAAGAACCACTCGGCTGATCCTTCTTCAATATGCCCTTCACCAACATGCAGTGTTTCCTTGATTGAATTAGCTCTCACACCAATATTTGCGTCTAGAGCCTTTGCATTGAGGGCTATCTGAAAACGGCTGTGGCGCTGAAGTTGCCTATGAATGTGGAGTTGGTGGCATGTGAAACCCGCATGTGGAGCATTCGTTTGTGTGGGATGCTCTACCAGGTTCATTCCTAGATAATGCACTCAAAGGGCACTAAACATAGAGTGTGAAAACTGAGTTTCCTTGAGAGCTGCTTGGAAGCCTGATGGTGTGTGAAGTTAGTGAGCCAAATGGAGTTGTTCTCCCACAAGAACCACTCGGCTGATCCTTCTTCAATATGCCCTTCACCAACAAGCAGTGTTTCCTTGATTGAATTAGCTCTCACACCAATATTTGCGTCCAGAGCCTTTGCATTGAGGGCTATCTGAAAACGGCTGTGGCGCTGAAGTTGTCTGTGAATGTGGAGTTGGTGGCATGTGAAACCCGCATGTGGAGCATTCGTTTGTGTGGAATGCTGAACAAGATTCATTTCAGTCCTAGGCACACAAAGAGCACTCAGCATAGAGTGTGAAAACTGAGTTTCCTTGAGAGCTGCTTGGAAGCCTGATGGTGTGTGAAGTTAGTGAGCCAAATGGAGTTGTTCTCCCACAAGAACCACTCGGCTGATCCTTTTTCAATATGCCCTTCACCAACATGCAGTGTTTCCTTGATTGAATTAGCTCTCACAGCAATATTTGCGTCTAGAGCCTTTGCATTGAGGGCTATCTGAAAACGGCTGTGGCGCTGAAGTTGCCTGTGAATGTGGAGTTGGTGGCATGTGAAACCCGCATGTGGAGCATTCGTTTGTGTGGGATGCTCTACCAGGTTCATTCCTAGATAATGCACTCAAAGGGCACTAAGCATAGACTGTGAAAACTGAGTTTCTTGAGAGGTGCTTGGAAGCCTGATGGTGTGTGAAGTTAGTGAGCCAAATGGAGTTGTTCTCCCACAAGAACCACTCGGCTGATCCTTCTTCAATATGCCCTTCACCAACATGCAGTGTTTCCTTGATTGAATTAGCTCTCACACCAATATTTGCGTCTAGAGCCTTTGCATTGAGGGCTATCTGAAAACGGCTGTGGCGCTGAAGTTGCCTGTGAATGTGGAGTTGGTGGCATGTGAAACCCGCATGTGAAGCATTCGTTTGTGTGGGATGCTGACCAAGCTTCATTTCAGTCGTAGGCACACAAAGAGCACTAAGCATAGAGTGTGAAAACTGAGTTTCCTTGAGAGCTGCTTGGAAGCCTGATGGTGTGTGAAGTTAGTGAGCCAAATGGAGTTGTTCTCCCACAAGAACCACTCGGCTGATCCTTCTTCAATATGCCCTTCACCAACATGCAGTGTTTCCTTGATTGAATTAGCTCTCACACCAATATTTGCGTCTAGAGCCTTTGCATTGAGGGCTATCTGAAAACGGCTGTGGCGCTGAAGTTGCCTGTGAATGTGGAGTTGGTGGCATGTGAAACCCGCATGTGGAGCATTCGTTTGTGTGGGATGCTCTACCAGGTTTATTCCTAGATAATGCACTCAAAGGGCACTAAGCATAGAGTGTGAAAACTGAGTTTCCTTGAGAGCTGCTTGGAAGCCTGATGGTGTGTGAAGTTAGTGAGCCAAATGGAGTTGTTCTCCCACAAGAACCACTCGGCTGATCCTTCTTCAATATGCCCTTCACCAACATGCAGTGTTTCCTTGATTGAATTAGCTCTCACACCAATATTTGCGTCTAGAGCCTTTGCATTGAAGGCTAGCTGAAAACGGCTGTGGCGCTGAAGTTGCCTGTGAATGTGGAGTTGGTGGCATGTGAAACCCGCATGTGGAGCATTCGTTTGTGTGGGATGCTCTACCAGGTTCATTCCAAGATAATGCACTCAAAGGGCACTAAGCATAGAGTGTGAAAACTGAGTTTCCTTGAGAGCTGCTTGGAAGCCTGATGGTGTGTGAAGTTAGTGAGCCAAATGGAGTTGTTCTCCCACAAGAACCACTCGGCTCATCCTTCTTCAATATGCCCTTCACCAACATGCAGTGTTTCCTTGATTGAATTAGCTCTCACACCAATATTTGCGTCTAGAGCCTTTGCATTGAGGGCTATCTGAAAACGGCTGTGGCGCTGAAGTTGCCTGTGAATGTGGAGTTGGTGGCATGTGAAACCCGCATGTGGAGCATTCGTTTGTGTGGGATGCTCTACCAGGTTCATTCCTAGATAATGCACTCAAAGGGCACTAAGCATAGAGTGTGAAAACTGAGTTTCCTTGAGAGCTGCTTGGAAGCCTGATGGTGTGTGAAGTTAGTGAGCCAAATGGAGTTGTTCTCCCACAAGAACCACTTGGCTGATCCTTCTTCAATATGCCCTTCACCAACATGCAGTGTTTCCTTGATTGAATTAGCTCTCACACCAATATTTGCGTCTAGAGCCTTTGCATTGAGGGCTATCTGAAAACGGCTGTGGCGCTGAAGTTGCCTGTGAATGTGGAGTTGGTGGCATGTGAAACCCGCATGTGGAGCATTCGTTTGTGTGGGATGCTCTACCAGGTTCATTCCTAGATAATGCACTCAAATGGCACTAAGCATAGAGTGTGAAAACTGAGTTTCCTTAAGAGCTGCTTGGAAGCCTGATGGTGTGTGAAGTTAGTGAGCCAAATGGAGTTGTTCTCCCACAAGAACCACTCGGCTGATCCTTCTTCAATATGCCCTTCACCAACATGCAGTGTTTCCTTGATTGAATTAGCTCTCACACCAATATTTGCGTCTAGAGCCTTTGCATTGAGGGCTATCTGAAAACGGCTGTGGCGCTGAAGTTGCCTGAGAATGTGGAGTTGGTGGCATGTGAAACCCGCATGTGGAGCATTCGTTTGTGTGGGATGCTCTCCAAGCTTCATTTCAGTCCTAGGCACTCAAAGGGCACTAAGCATAGAGTGTGAAAACTGAGTTTCCTTGAGAGCTGCTTGGAAGCCTGATGGTGTGTGAAGTTAGTGAGCCAAATGGAGTTGTTCTCCCACAAGAACCACTCGGCTGATCCTTCTTCAATATGCCCTTCACCAACATGCAGTGTTTCCTTGATTGAATTAGCTCTCACACCAATATTTGCGTCTAGAGCCTTTGCATTGAGGGCTATCTGAAAACGGCTGTGGCGCTGAAGTTGCCTATGAATGTGGAGTTGGTGGCATGTGAAACCCGCATGTGGAGCATTCGTTTGTGTGGGATGCTCTACCAGGTTCATTCCTAGATAATGCACTCAAAGGGCACTAAACATAGAGTGTGAAAACTGAGTTTCCTTGAGAGCTGCTTGGAAGCCTGATGGTGTGTGAAGTTAGTGAGCCAAATGGAGTTGTTCTCCCACAAGAACCACTCGGCTGATCCTTCTTCAATATGCCCTTCACCAACAAGCAGTGTTTCCTTGATTGAATTAGCTCTCACACCAATATTTGCGTCCAGAGCCTTTGCATTGAGGGCTATCTGAAAACGGCTGTGGCGCTGAAGTTGCCTGTGAATGTGGAGTTGGTGGCATGTGAAACCCGCATGTGGAGCATTCGTTTGTGTGGAATGCTGAACAAGATTCATTTCAGTCCTAGGCACACAAAGAGCACTCAGCATAGAGTGTGAAAACTGAGTTTCCTTGAGAGCTGCTTGGAAGCCTGATGGTGTGTGAAGTTAGTGAGCCAAATGGAGTTGTTCTCCCACAAGAACCACTCGGCTGATCCTTTTTCAATATGCCCTTCACCAACATGCAGTGTTTCCTTGATTGAATTAGCTCTCACACCAATATTTGCGTCTAGAGCCTTTGCATTGAGGGCTATCTGAAAACGGCTGTGGCGCTGAAGTTGCCTGTGAATGTGGAGTTGGTGGCATGTGAAACCCGCATGTGAAGCATTCGTTTGTGTGGGATGCTGACCAAGCTTCATTTCAGTCGTAGGCACACAAAGAGCACTAAGCATAGAGTGTGAAAACTGAGTTTCCTTGAGAGCTGCTTGGAAGCCTGATGGTGTGTGAAGTTAGTGAGCCAAATGGAGTTGTTCTCCCACAAGAACCACTCGGCTGATCCTTCTTCAATATGCCCTTCACCAACATGCAGTGTTTCCTTGATTGAATTAGCTCTCACACCAATATTTGCGTCTAGAGCCTTTGCATTGAGGGCTATCTGAAAACGGCTGTGGCGCTGAAGTTGCCTGTGAATGTGGAGTTGGTGGCATGTGAAACCCGCATGTGGAGCATTCGTTTGTGTGGGATGCTCTACCAGGTTTATTCCTAGATAATGCACTCAAAGGGCACTAAGCATAGAGTGTGAAAACTGAGTTTCCTTGAGAGCTGCTTGGAAGCCTGATGGTGTGTGAAGTTAGTGAGCCAAATGGAGTTGTTCTCCCACAAGAACCACTCGGCTGATCCTTCTTCAATATGCCCTTCACCAACATGCAGTGTTTCCTTGATTGAATTAGCTCTCACACCAATATTTGCGTCTAGAGCCTTTGCATTGAAGGCTAGCTGAAAACGGCTGTGGCGCTGAAGTTGCCTGTGAATGTGGAGTTGGTGGCATGTGAAACCCGCATGTGGAGCATTCGTTTGTGTGGGATGCTCTACCAGGTTTATTCCTAGATAACGCACTCAAAGGGCACTAAGCATAGAGTGTGAAAACTGAGTTTCCTTGAGAGCTGCTTGGAAGCCTGATGGTGTGTGAAGTTAGTGAGCCAAATGGAGTTGTTCTCCCACAAGAACCACTCGGCTGATCCTTCTTCAATATGCCCTTCACCAACATGCAGTGTTTCCTTGATTGAATTAGCTCTCACACCAATATTTGCGTCTAGAGCCTTTGCATTGAGGGCTATCTGAAAACGGCTGTGGCGCTGAAGTTGCCTGAGAATGTGGAGTTGGTGGCATGTGAAACCCGCATGTGGAGCATTCATTTGTGTGGGATGCTCTCCAAGCTTCATTTCAGTCCTAGGCACTCAAAGGGCACTAAGCACAGAGTGTGAAAACTGAGTTTCCTTGAGAGCTGCTTGGAAGCCTGAGGGTGTGTGAAGTTAGTGAGCCAAATGGAGTTGTTCTCCCACAAGAACCACTCGGCTGATTCTTCTTCAATATGCCCTTCACCAACATGCAGTGTTTCCTTGATTGAATTAGCTCTCACACCAATATTTGCGTCTAGAGCCTTTGCATTGAGGGCTATCTGAAAATGGCTGTGGCGCTGAAGTTGCATGTGAATGTGGAGTTGGTGGCATGTGAAACCCGCATGTGGAGCATTCGTTTGTGTGGGATGCTGACCAAGCTTCATTTCAGTCCTAGGCACACAAAGAGCACTAAGCATAGAGTGTGAAAACTGAGTTTCCTTGAGAGCTGCTTGGAAGCCTGATGGTGTGTGAAGTTAGTGAGCCAAATGGAGTTGTTCTCCCACAAGAACCACTCGGCTGATCCTTCTTCAATATGCCCTTCACCAACATGCAGTGTTTCCTTGATTGAATTAGCTCTCACACCAATATTTGCGTCTAGAGCCTTTGCATTGAGGGCTATCTGAAAACGGCTGTGGCGCTGAAGTTGCCTGTGAATGTGGAGTTGGTGGCATGTTAAACCCGCATGTGGAGCATTCGTTTGTGTGGGATGCTCTCCAAGGTTCATTTCAGTCCTAGGCACTCAAAGGGCACTAAGCATAGAGTGTGAAAACTGAGTTTCCTTGAGAGCTGCTTGGAAGCCTGATGGTGTGTGAAGTTAGTGAGCCAAATGGAGTTGTTCTCCCACAAGAACCACTCGGCTGATCCTTCTTCAATATGCCCTTCACCAACATGCAGTGTTTCCTTGATGGAATTAGCTCTCACACCAATATTTGCGTCTAGAGCCTTTGCATTGAAGGCTATCTGAAAACGGCTGTGGCGCTGAAGTTGCCTGTGAATGTGGAGTTGGTGGCATGTGAAACCCGCATGTGGAGCATTCGTTTGTGTGGGATGCTCTACCAGGTTCATTCCTAGATAATGCACTCAAAGGGCACTAAGCATAGAGTGTGAAAACTGAGTTTCCTTGAGAGCTGCTTGGAAGCCTGATGGTGTGTGAAGTTAGTGAGCCAAATGGATTTGTTCTCCCACAAGAACCACTCGGCCGATCCTTCTTCAATATGCCCTTCACCAACATGCAGTGTTTCCTTGATTGAATTAGCTCTCACACCAATATTTGCGTCTAGAGCCTTTGCATTGAGGGCTATCTGAAAACGGCTGTGGCGCTGAAGTTGCCTGTGAATGTGGAGTTGGTGGCATGTGAAACCCGCATGTGGAGCATTCGTTTGTGTGGGATGCTGACCAAGCTTCGTTTCAGTCCTAGGCACACAAAGAGCACTAAGCATAGAGTGTGAAAACTGAGTTTCCTTGAGAGCTGCTTGGAAGCCTGATGGTGTGTGAAGTTAGTGAGCCAAATGGAGTTGTTCTCCCACAAGAACCACTCGGCTGATCCTTCTTCAATATGCCCTTCACCAACATGCAGTGTTTCCTTGATTGAATTAGCTCTCACACCAATATTTGCGTCTAGAGCCTTTGCATTGAGGGCTATCTGAAAACGGCTGTGGCGCTGAAGTTGCCTGTGAATGTGGAGTTGGTGGCATGTGAAACCCGCATGTGGAGCATTCGTTTGTGTGGGATGCTCTACCAGGTTCATTCCTAGATAATGCACTCAAAGGGCACTAAACATAGAGTGTGAAAACTGAGTTTCCTTGAGAGCTGCTTGGAAGCCTGATGGTGTGTGAAGTTAGTGAGCCAAACGGAGTTGTTCTCCCACAAGAACCACTCGGCTGATTCTTCTTCAATATGCCCTTCACCAACATGCAGTGTTTCCTTGATGGAATTAGCTCTCACACCAATATTTGCGTCTAGAGCCTTTGCATTGAGGGCTATCTGAAAACGGCTGTGGCGCTGAAGTTGCCTGTGAATGTGGAGTTGGTGGCATGTGAAACCCGCATGTGGAGCATTCGTTTGTGTGGGATGCTCTACCAGGTTCATTCCTAGATAATGCACTCAAAGGGCACTAAGCATAGAGTGTGAAAACTGAGTTTCCTTGAGAGCTGCTTGGAAGCCTGATGGTGTGTGAAGTTAGTGAGCCAAATGGAGTTGTTCTCCCACAAGAACCACTCGGCTGATTCTTCTTCAATATGCCCTTCACCAACATGCAGTGTTTCCTTGATTGAATTAGCTCTCACACCAATATTTGCGTCTAGAACCTTTGCATTGAGGGCTATCTGAAAACAGCTGTGGCGCTGAAGTTGCCTGTGAATGTGGAGTTGGTGGCATGTGAAACCCGCATGTGGAGCATTCGTTTGTGTGGGATGCTGACCAAGCTTCATTTCAGTCCTAGGCAAACAAAGAGCACTAAGCATAGAGGGTGAAAACTGAGTTTCCTTGAGAGCTGCTTGGAAGCCTGATGGTGTGTGAAGTTAGTGAGCCAAATGGAGTTGTTCTCCCACAAGAACCACTCGGCTGATCCTTTTTCAATATGCCCTTCACCAACATGCAGTGTTTCCTTGATTGAATTAGCTCTCACACCAATATTTGCGTCTACAGCCTTTGCATTGAAGGCTATCTGAAAACGGCTGTGGCGCTGAAGTTGCCTGTGAATGTGGAGTTGGTGGCATGTGAAACCCGCATGTGGAGCATTCGTTTGTGTGGGATGCTCTACCAGGTTCATTCCTAGATAATGCACTCAAAGGGCACTAAGCATAGAGTGTGAAAACTGAGTTTCCTTGAGAGCTGCTTGGAAGCCTGATGGTGTGTGAAGTTAGTGAGCCAAATGGATTTGTTCTCCCACAAGAACCACTCGGCCGATCCTTCTTCAATATGCCCTTCACCAACATGCAGTGTTTCCTTGATTGAATTAGCTCTCACACCAATATTTGCGTCTAGAGCCTTTGCATTGAGGGCTATCTGAAAACGGCTGTGGCGGTGAAGTTGCCTGTGAATGTGGAGTTGGTGGCATGTGAAACCCGCATGTGGAGCATTCGTTTGTGTGGGATGCTGACCAAGCTTCGTTTCAGTCCTAGGCACACAAAGAGCACTAAGCATAGAGTGTGAAAACTGAGTTTCCTTGAGAGCTGCTTGGAAGCCTGATGGTGTGTGAAGTTAGTGAGCCAAATGGAGTTGTTCTCCCACAAGAACCACTCGGCTGATCCTTCTTCAATATGCCCTTCACCAACATGCAGTGTTTCCTTGATTGAATTAGCTCTCACACCAATATTTGCGTCTAGAGCCTTTGCATTGAGGGCTATCTGAAAACGGCTGTGGCGCTGAAGTTGCCTGTGAATGTGGAGTTGGTGGCATGTGAAACCCGCATGTGGAGCATTCGTTTGTGTGGGATGCTCTACCAGGTTCATTCCTAGATAATGCACTCAAAGGGCACTAAACATAGAGTGTGAAAACTGAGTTTCCTTGAGAGCTGCTTGGAAGCCTGATGGTGTGTGAAGTTAGTGAGCCAAATGGAGTTGTTCTCCCACAAGAACCACTCGGCTGATCCTTCTTCAATATGCCCTTCACCAACATGCAGTGTTTCCTTGATGGAATTAGCTCTCACACCAATATTTGCGTCTAGAGCCTTTGCATTGAGGGCTATCTGAAAACGGCTGTGGCGCTGAAGTTGCCTGTGAATGTGGAGTTGGTGGCATGTGAAACCCGCATGTGGAGCATTCGTTTGTGTGGGATGCTCTACCAGGTTCATTCCTAGATAATGCACTCAAAGGGCACTAAGCATAGAGTGTGAAAACTGAGTTTCCTTGAGAGCTGCTTGGAAGCCTGATGGTGTGTGAAGTTAGTGAGCCAAATGGAGTTGTTCTCCCACAAGAACCACTCGGCTGATTCTTCTTCAATATGCCCTTCACCAACATGCAGTGTTTCCTTGATTGAATTAGCTCTCACACCAATATTTGCGTCTAGAGCCTTTGCATTGAGGGGCTATCTGAAAACGGCTGTGGCGCTGAAGTTGCCTGTGAATGTGGAGTTGGTGGCATGTGAAACCCGCATGTGGAGCATTCGTTTGTGTGGGATGCTGACCAAGCTTCATTTCAGTCCTAGGCACACAAAGAGCACTAAGCATAGAGTGTGAAAACTGAGTTTCCTTGAGAGCTGCTTGGAAGCCTGATGGTGAGTGTGAAGTTAGTGAGCCAAATGGAGTTGTTCTCCCACAAGAACCACTCGGCTGATCCTTTTTCAATATGCCCTTCACCAACATGCAGTGTTTCCTTGATTGAATTAGCTCTCACACCAATATTTGCGTCTAGAGCCTTTGCATTGAGGGCTATCTGAAAACGGCTGTGGCGCTGAAGTTGCCTGTGAATGTGGAGTTGAAGGCATGTTAAACCCGCATGTGAAGCATTCGTTTGTGTGGGATGCTCTACCAGGTTCATTCCTAGATAATGCACTCAAAGGGCACTAAGCATAGAGTGTGAAAACTGAGTTTCCTTGAGAGCTGCTTGGAAGCCTGATGGTGTGTGAAGTTAGTGAGCCAAATGGAGTTGTTCTCCCACAAGAACCACTCGGCTGATCCTTCTTCAATATGCCCTTCACCAACATGCAGTGTTTCCTTGATTGAATTAGCTCTCACACCAATATTTGCGTCTAGAGCCTTTGCATTGAGGGCTATCTGAAAACGGCTGTGGCGCTGAAGTTGCCTGTGAATGTGGAGTTGGTGGCATGTGAAACCCGCATGTGGAGCATTCGTTTGTGTGGGATGCTCTACCAGGTTTATTCCTAGATAATGCACTCAAAGGGCACTAAGCATAGAGTGTGAAAACTGAGTTTCCTTGAGAGCTGCTTGGAAGCCTGATGGTGTGTGAAGTTAGTGAGCCAAATGGAGTTGTTCTCCCACAAGAACCACTCGGCTGATCCTTCTTTAGTATGCCGTTCACCAACATGCAGTGTTTCCTTGATTGAATTAGCTCTCACACCAATATTTGCGTCTAGAGCCTTTGCATTGAAGGCTAGCTGAAACGGCTGTGGCGCTGAAGTTGCCTGAGAATGTGGAGTTGGTGGCATGTGAAACCCGCATGTGGAGCATTCATTTGTGTGGGATGCTCTCCAAGCTTCATTTCAGTCCTAGGCACTCAAAGGGCACTAAGCACAGAGTGTGAAAACTGAGTTTCCTTGAGAGCTGCTTGGAAGCCTGAGGGTGTGTGAAGTTAGTGAGCCAAATGGAGTTGTTCTCCCACAAGAACCTCTCGGCTGATTCTTCTTCAATATGCCCTTCACCAACATGCAGTGTTTCCTTGATTGAATTAGCTCTCACACCAATATTTGCGTCTAGAGCCTTTGCATTGAGGGCTATCTGAAAATGGCTGTGGCGCTGAAGTTGCCTGTGAATGTGGAGTTGGTGGCATGTGAAACCCGCATGTGGAGCATTCGTTTGTGTGGGATGCTGACCAAGCTTCATTTCAGTCCTAGGCACACAAAGAGCACTAAGCATAGAGTGTGAAAACTGAGTTTCCTTGAGAGCTGCTTGGAAGCCTGATGGTGTGTGAAGTTAGTGAGCCAAATGGAGTTGTTCTCCCACAAGAACCACTCGGCTGATCCTTCTTCAATATGCCCTTCACCAATATGCAGTGTTTCCTTGATTGAATTAGCTCTCACACCAATATTTGCGTCTAGAGCCTTTGCATTGAGGGCTATCTGAAAACGGCTGTGGCGCTGAAGTTGCCTGTAAATGTGGAGTTGGTGGCATGTGAAACCCGCATGTGGAGCATTCGTTTGTGTGGGATGCTCTCCAAGGTTCATTTCAGTCCTAGGCACTCAAAGGGCACTAAGCATAGAGTGTGATAACTGAGTTTCCTTGAGAGCTGCTTGGGAAGCCTGATGGTGTGTGAAGTTAGTGAGCCAAATGGAGTTGTTTCTCCCACAAGAACCACTCGGCTGATCCTTCTTCAATATGCCCTTCACCAACATGCAGTGTTTTCCTTGATGGAATTAGCTCTCACACCAATATTTGCGTCTAGAGCCGTTGCATTGAAGGCTATCTGAAAACGGCTGTGGCGCTGAAGTTGCCTGTGAATGTGAGTTGGTGGCATGTGAAACCCGCATGTGGAGCATTCGTTTGTGTTGGGATGCTCTACCAGGTTCATTCCTAGATAATGCACTCAAAGGGCACTAAGCATAGAGTGTGAAAACTGAGTTTCCTTGAGAGCTGCTTGGAAGCCTGATGAGTGTGAAGTTAGTGAGCCCAAATGGATTTGTTCTCCCACAAGAACCACTCGGCCGATCCTTCTTCAATATGCCCCTTCACCAACATGCAGTGTATCCTTGATTGAATTAGCTCTCACACCAATATTTGCGTCTAGAGCTCTTGTATTGATTGCTAGTCTGAAAAGGCTGTGGGCTGCTGAAGTTGCCTGTGAATGTGGAGTTGTGGCATGTGAAACCCGCATGTTGAGCATTGTTTGTGTCGGATGCTCTACAGGTTTCCAGATATGCACTCAAATGGCACTAGGCATAGAGTGTGAAAACTGAGTTCTCCTGTGAGAGCTGCTTGGAAGCCTGATGGTGTGTGAAGTTAGTGAGCCAAATGGAGTTGTTCTCCCACAAGAACCACTCGGCTGATTCTTCTTCAATATGCCCTTCACCAACATGCATGCAGTGTTTCCTTGATTGAATTAGCTCTCACAGCAATATTTGCGTCTAGCCTTTGCATTGAGGGCTATCTGAAAACGGCTGTGGCGCTGAAGTTGCCTGTGAATGTGGAGTTGGTGGCATGTGAAACCCGCATGTGGAGCATTCGTTTGTGTGGTGGGTGCTGACCAAGCTTCGTCAGTCAGCACAAAGAGGCACTAAGCATAGAGTGTGAAAACTGAGTTTCCTTGAGAGCTGCTTGGAAGCCTGATGGTGTGTGAAGTTAGTGAGCCAAATGGAGTTGTTCTCCCACAAGAACCACTCGGCTGATCCTTCTTCAATATGCCCTTCACCAACATGCAGTGTTTCCTTGATTGAATTAGCTCTCACACCAATATTTGCGTCTAGAGCCTTTGCATTGAGGGCTATCTGAAAACGGCTGTGGCGCTGAAGTTGCCTGTGAATGTGGAGTTGGTGGCATGTGAAACCCGCATGTGGAGCATTCGTTTGTGTGGGATGCTCTACCAGGTTCATTCCTAGATAATGCACTCAAAGGGCACTAAACATAGAGTGTGAAAACTGAGTTTCCTTGAGAGCTGCTTGGAAGCCTGATGGTGTGTGAAGTTAGTGAGCCAAATGGAGTTGTTCTCCCACAAGAACCACTCGGCTGATCCTTCTTCAATATGCCCTTCACCAACATGCAGTGTTTCCTTGATGGAATTAGCTCTCACACCAATATTTGCGTCTAGAGCCTTTGCATTGAGGCTATCTGAAAACGGGCTGTGGCGCTGAAGTTGCCTGTGAATGTGGAGTTGGTGGCATGTGAAACCCGCATGTGGAGCATTCGTTTGTGTGGGATGCTCTACCAGGTTCATTCCTAGATAATGCACTCAAAGGGCACTAAGCATAGAGTGTGAAAACTGAGTTTCCTTGAGAGCTGCTTGGAAGCCTGATGGTGTGTGAAGTTAGTGAGCCAAATGGAGTTGTTCTCCCACAAGAACCACTCGGCTGATCCTTCTTCAGTATGCCCTTCACCAACATGCAGTGTTTCCTTGATTGAATTAGCTCTCACACCAATATTTGCGTCTAGAGCCTTTGCATTGAAGGCTAGCTGAAAACGGCTGTGGCGCTGAAGTTGCCTGAGAATGTGGAGTTGGTGGCATGTGAAACCCGCATGTGGAGCATTCGTTTGTGTGGGATGCTCTACCAGGTTCATTCCTAGATAATGCACTCAAAGGGCACTAAGCATAGAGTGTGAAAACTGAGTTTCCTTGAGAGCTGCTTGGAAGCCTGATGGTGTGTGAAGTTAGTGAGCCAAATGGAGTTGTTCTCCCACAAGAACCACTCGGCTGATCCTTCTTCAATATGCCCTTCACCAATATGCAGTGTTTCCTTGATTGAATTAGCTCTCACACCAATATTTGCGTCTAGAGCCTTTGCATTGAGGGCTATCTGAAAACGGCTGTGGCGCTGGAAGTTGCCTGTGAATGTGGAGTTGGTGGCATGTGAAACCCGCATGTGGAGCATTCGTTTGTGTGGGGATGCTCTCCAAGGTTCATTTCAGGTCCTAGGCACTCAAAGGGCACTAAGCATAGAGTGTGATAACTGAGTTTCCTTGAGAGCTGCTTGGAAGCCTGATGGTGTGTGAAGTTAGTGAGCCAAATGGAGTTGTTCTCCCACAAGAACCACTCGGCTGATCCTTCTTCAATATGCCCTTCACCAACATGCAGTGTTTCCTTGATGGAATTAGCTCTCACACCAATATTTGCGTCTAGAGCCGTTGCATTGAAGGCTATCTGAAAACGGCTGTGGCGCTGAAGTTGCCTGTGAATGTGGAGTTGGTGGCATGTGAAACCCGCATGTGGAGCATTCGTTTGTGTGGGATGCTCTACCAGGTTCATTCCTAGATAATGCACTCAAAGGGCACTAAGCATAGAGTGTGAAAACTGAGTTTCCTTGAGAGCTGCTTGGAAGCCTGATGGTGTGTGAAGTTAGTGAGCCAAATGGATTTGTTCTCCCACAAGAACCACTCGGCCGATCCTTCTTCAATATGCCCTTCACCAACATGCAGTGTATCCTTGATTGAATTAGCTCTCACACCAATATTTGCGTCTAGAGCCTTTGTATTGAGGGCTATCTGAAAACGGCTGTGGCGCTGAAGTTGCCTGTGAATGTGGAGTTGGTGGCATGTGAAACCCGCATGTGGAGCATTCGTTTGGTGTCGAGGATGCTCTACCAGGTTCATTCCTAGATAATGCACTCAAAGGGCACTAAGCATAGAGTGTGAAAACTGAGTTTCCTTGAGAGCTGCTTGGAAGCCTGATGGGTGTGTGAAGTTAGTGAGCCAAATGGAGTTGTTCTCCCACAAGAACCACTCGGCTGATTCTTCTTCAATATGCCCTTCACCAACATGCAGTGTTTCCTTGATTGAATTAGCTCTCACAGCAATATTTGCGTCTAGAGCCTTTGCATTGAGGGCTATCTGAAAACGGCTGTGGCGCTGAAGTTGCCTGTGAATGTGGAGTTGGTGGCATGTGAAACCCGCATGTGGAGCATTCGTTTGTGTGGGATGCTGACCAAGCTTCGTTTCAGTCCTAGGCACACAAAGAGCACTAAGCATAGAGTGTGAAAACTGAGTTTCCTTGAGAGCTGCTTGGAAGCCTGATGGTGTGTGAAGTTAGTGAGCCAAATGGAGTTGTTCTCCCACAAGAACCACTCGGCTGATCCTTCTTCAATATGCCCTTCACCAACATGCAGTGTTTCCTTGATTGAATTAGCTCTCACACCAATATTTGCGTCTAGAGCCTTTGCATTGAGGGCTATCTGAAAACGGCTGTGGCGCTGAAGTTGCCTGTGAATGTGGAGTTGGTGGCATGTGAAACCCGCATGTGGAGCATTCGTTTGTGTGGGATGCTCTACCAGGTTCATTCCTAGATAATGCACTCAAAGGGCACTAAACATAGAGTGTGAAAACTGAGTTTCCTTGAGAGCTGCTTGGAAGCCTGATGGTGTGTGAAGTTAGTGAAGCCAAATGGAGTTGTTCTCCCACAAGAACCACTCGGCTGATCCTTCTTCAATATGCCCTTCACCAACATGCAGTGTTTCCTTGATGGAATTAGCTCTCACACCAATATTTGCGTCTAGAGCCTTTGCATTGAGGGCTATCTGAAAACGGCTTGTGGCGCTGAAGTTGCCTGTGAATGTGGAGTTGGTGGCATGTGAAACCCGCATGTGGAGCATTCGTTTGTGTGGGATGCTCTACCAGGTTCATTCCTAGATAATGCACTCAAAGGGCACTAAGCATAGAGTGTGAAAACTGAGTTTCCTTGAGAGCTGCTTGGAAGCCTGATGGTGTGTGAAGTTAGTGAGCCAAATGGAGTTGTTCTCCCACAAGAACCACTCGGCTGATTCTTCTTCAATATGCCCTTCACCAACATGCAGTGTTTCCTTGATTGAATTAGCTCTCACACCAATATTTGCGTCTAGAGCCTTTGCATTGAGGGCTATCTGAAAATGGCTGTGGCGCTGAAGTTGCCTGTGAATGTGGAGTTGGTGGGCATGTGAAACCCCGCATGTGGAGCATTCGTTTGTGTGGGATGCTGACCAAGCTTCATTTCAGTCCTAGGCACACAAAGAGCACTAAGCATAGAGTGTGAAAACTGAGTTTCCTTGAGAGCTGCTTGGAAGCCTGATGGTGTGTGAAGTTAGTGAGCCAAATGGAGTTGTTCTCCCACAAGAACCACTCGGCTGATCCTTTTTCAATATGCCCTTCACCAACATGCAGTGTTTCCTTGATTGAATTAGCTCTCACACCAATATTTGCGTCTAGAGCCTTTGAATTGAGGGCTATCTGAAAACGGCTGTGGCGCTGAAGTTGCCTGTGAATGTGGAGTTGGTGGCATGTTAAACCCGCATGTGAAGCATTCGTTTGTGTGGGATGCTCTACCAGGTTCATTCCTAGATAATGCACTCAAAGGGCACTAAACATAGAGTGTGAAAACTGAGTTTGCTTGAGAGCTGCTTGGAAGCCTGATGGTGTGTGAAGTTAGTGAGCCAAATGGATTTGTTCTCCCACAAGAACCACTCGGCCCGATCCTTCTTCAATATGCCCTTCACCAACATGCAGTGTTTCCTTGATTGAATTAGCTCTCACACCAATATTTGCGTCTAGAGCCTTTGCATTGAGGGCTATCTGAAAACGGCTGTGGGCGCTGAAGTTGCCTGTGAATGTGGAGTTGGTGGCATGTGAAACCCGCATGTGGAGCATTCGTTTGTGTGGGATGCTCTACCAGGTTCATTCCTAGATAATGCACTCAAAGGGCACTAAGCATAGAGTGTGAAAACTGAGTTTCCTTGAGAGCTGCTTGGAAGCCTGATGGTGTGTGAAGTTAGTGAGCCAAATGGAGTTGTTCTCCCACAAGAACCACTCGGCTGATTCTTCTTCAATATGCCCTTCACCACATGCAGTGTTTCCTTGATTGAATTAGCTCTCACAGCAATATTTGCGTCTAGAGCCTTTGCATTGAGGGCTATCTGAAAACGGGCTGTGGCGCTGAAGTTGCCTGTGAATGTGGAGTTGGTGGCATGTGAAACCCGCATGTGGAGCATTCGTTTGTGTGGGATGCTGACCAAGCTTCATTTCAGTCCTAGGCACACAAAGAGCACTAAGCATAGAGTGTGAAAACTGAGTTTCCTTGAGAGCTGCTTGGAAGCCTGATGGTGTGTGAAGTTAGTGAGCCAAATGGAGTTGTTCTCCCACAAGAACCACTCGGCTGATCCTTCTTCAATATGCCCTTCACCAACATGCAGTGTTTCCTTGATTGAATTAGCTCTCACACCAATATTTGCGTCTAGAGCCTTTGCATTGAGGGCTATCTGAAAACGGCTGTGGCGCTGAAGTTGCCTGTGAATGTGGAGTTGGTGGCATGTGAAACCCGCATGTGGAGCATTCGTTTGTGTGGGATGCTCTACCAGGTTCATTCCTAGATAATGCACTCAAAGGGCACTAAGCATAGAGTGTGAAAACTGAGTTTCCTTGAGAGCTGCTTGGAAGCCTGATGGTGTGTGAAGTTAGTGAGCCAAATGGATTTGTTCTCCCACAAGAACCACTCGGCCGATCCTTCTTCAGTATGCCCTTCACCAACATGCAGTGTTTCCTTGATTGAATTAGCTCTCACACCAATATTTGCGTCTAGAGCCTTTGCATTGAGGGCTATCTGAAAACGGCTGTGGCGCTGAAGTTGCCTGTGAATGTGGAGTTGGTGGCATGTGAAACCCGCATGTGGAGCATTCGTTTGTGTGGGATGCTCTACCAGGTTCATTCCTAGATAATGCACTCAAAGGGCACTAAAGCATAGTGTGTGAAAACTGAGTTTCCTTGAGAGCTGCTTGGAAGCCTGATGGTGTGTGAAGTTAGTGAGCCAAATGGAGTTGTTCTCCCACAAGAACCACTCGCTGATTCTTCTTCAATATGCCCTTCACCAACATGCAGTGTTTCCTTGATTGAATTAGCTCTCACACCAATATTTGCGTCTAGAGCCTTTGCATTGAGGGCTATCTGAAAACGGCTGTGGCGCTGAAGTTGCCTGTGAATGTGGAGTTGGTGGCATGTGAAACCCGCATGTGTGGAGCATTCGTTAGTGGTGGGATGCTGATACCAAGCTTCATTCAGTCCTAGGCACACAAAGAGCACTAAGCATAGAGTGTGAAAACTGAGTTTCCTTGAGAGCTGCTTGGAAGCCTGATGGTGTGTGAAGTTAGTGAGCCAATATGGAGTTGTTCTCCACAAGAACCACTCGGCTGATCCTTCTTCAATATGCCCTTCACCAACATGCAGTGTTTCCTTGATTGAATTAGCTCTCACACCAATATTTGCGTCTAGAGCCTTTGCATTGAGGGCTATCTGAAAACGGCTGTGGCGCTGAAGTTGCCTGTGAATGTGGAGTTGGTGGCATGTGAAACCCGCATGTGGAGCATTCGTTTGTGTCGACTGATCTACGGTCATTCCTCAGATAATGCTCAACAAAGTGCACTAAGCAAGAGTGTGAAAAGCTGTTTACTGAGTTTCCGTGAGAGCTGCTTGGAACTCTGATGGTGAGGTGTGAAGTTAATGAGCCAAATGGGTTGTTCTCCACAAGAACCACTCGCGTGATTCTTCTTCAATATGCCCTTCACCAACATGCAGTGTTTCCTTGATTGAATTAGCTCTCACACCAATATTTGCGTCTAGAGCCTTTGCATTGAGGGCTATCTGAAAACGGCTGTGGGCGCTGGAAGTTGCCTTTGAATGTGGGAGTTGGTGGCATGTGAAACCCGCATGGGAGCATTCGTTGCGTGTGGGATGCTGACCAAGCTTCAATTCAGTCCTAGGCACACAAAAGAGCACTAAGCATAGAGTGTGGAAAACTAGAGTTTCCTTGAGAGCTGCTTGGAAGCCTGGATGGAAGTGTGAAGTTAGTGAGCCAAATGGAGTTGTTCTCCACAAGAACCACTCGGCTGATCCTTCTTCAATATGCCCTTCACCAACCATGCAGTGTTTCCTTGATTGAATTAGCTCT
>NW_026699033.1:0-33383 GCF_030435755.1 Ochotona princeps | reverse complement strand
TTTCCTTGATTGAATTAGCTCTCACACCAATATTTGCGTCTAGAGCCTTTGCATTGAGGGCTATCTGAAAACGGCTGTGGCGCTGAAGTTGCCTGTGAATGTGGAGTTGGTGGCATGTGAAACCCGCATGTGGAGCATTCGTTTGTGTGGGATGCTCTACCAGGTTCATTTCAGTCCTAGCCATACAAAGGGCACTAAGCATAGAGTGTGAAAACTGAGTTTCCTTGAGAGCTGCTTGGAAGCCTGATGGTGTGTGAAGTTAGTGAGTCAAATGGAGTTGTTCTCCCACAAGAACCACTCGGCTGATCCTTCTTCAATATGCCCTTCACCAACATGCAGTGTTTCCTTGATTGAATTAGCTCTCACACCAATATTTGCGTCTAGAGCCTTTGCATTGAGGGCTATTGAAAACGGCTGTGGCGCTGAAGTTGCCTGTGAATGTGGAGTTGGTGGCATGTGAAACCCGCATGTGGAGCATTCGTTTGTGTGGGATGCTCTACCAGGTTCATTTCATTCCTAGCCATACAAAGGGCACTAAGCATAGAGCGTGAAAACTGAGTTTCCTTGAGAGCTGCTTGGAAGCCTGATGGTGTGTGAAGTTAGTGAGCCAAATGGAGTTGTTCTCCCACAAGAACCACTCGGCTGATCCTTCTTCAATATGCCCTTCACCAACATGCCGTGTTTCCTTGATTGAATTAGCTCTCACACCAATATTTGCGTCTAGATCCTTTGCATTGAGGGCTATCTGAAAACAGCTGTGGCGCTGAAGTTGCCTGTGAATGTGGAGTTGGTGGCATGTGAAACCCGCATGTGGAGCATTCGTTTGTGTGGGATGCTCTACCAGGTTCATTCCTAGATAATGCACTCAAAGGGCACTAAGCATAGAGTGTGAAAACTGAGTTTCCTTGAGAGCTGCTTGGAAGCCTGATGGTGTGTGAAGTTAGTGAGCCAAATGGAGTTGTTCTCCCACAAGAACCACTCGGCTGATCCTTCTTCAATATGCCCTTCACCAACATGCAGTGTTTCCTTGATTGAATTAGCTCTCACACCAATATTTGCGTCTAGAGCCTTTGCATTGAGGGCTATCTGAAAACGGCTGTGGCGCTGAAGTTGCCTGTGAATGTGGAGTTGGTGGCATGTGAAACCCGCATGTGGAGCATTCGTTTGTGTGGGATGCTCTACCAGGTTCATTCCTAGATAATGCACTCAAAGGGCACTAAGCATAGAGTGTGAAAACTGAGTTTCCTTGAGAGCTGCTTGGAAGCCTGATGGTGTGTGAAGTTAGTGAGCCAAATGGAGTTGTTCTCCCACAAGAACCACTCAGCTGATCCTTCTTCAATATGCCCTTCACCAACATGCAGTGTTTCCTTGATTGAATTAGCTCTCACACCAATATTTGCGTCTAGAGCCTTTGCATTGAGGGCTATCTGAAAACAGCTGTGGCGCTGAAGTTGCCTGTGAATGTGGAGTTGGTGGCATGTGAAACCCGCATGTGCAGCATTCGTTTGTGTGGGATGCTCTACCAGGTTCATTCCTAGATAATGCACTCAAAGGGCACTAAGCATAGAGTGTGAAAACTGAGTTTCCTTGAGAGCTGCTTGGAAGCCTGATGGTGTGTGAAGTTAGTGAGCCAAATGGAGTTGTTCTCCCACAAGAACCACTCGGCTGATCCTTCTTCAATATGCCCTTCACCAACATGCAGTGTTTCCTTGATTGAATTAGCTCTCACACCAATATTTGCGTCTAGAGCCTTTGCATTGAGGGCTATCTGAAACCGGCTGTGGCGCTGAAGTTGCCTGTGAATGTGGAGTTGGTGGCATGTGAAACCCGCATGTGGAGCATTCGTTTGTGTGGGATGCTCTACCAGGTTCATTCCTAGATAATGCACTCAAAGGGCACTAAGCATAGAGTGTGAAAACTGAGTTTCCTTGAGAGCTGCTTGGAAGCCTGATGGTGTGTGAAGTTAGTGAGCCAAATGGAGTTGTTCTCCCACAAGAACCACTCAGCTGATCCTTCTTCAATATGCCCTTCACCAACATGCAGTGTTTCCTTGATTGAATTAGCTCTCACACCAATATTTGCGTCTAGAGCCTTTGCATTGAGGGCTATCTGAAAACAGCTGTGGCGCTGAAGTTGCCTGTGAATGTGGAGTTGGTGGCATGTGAAACCCGCATGTGCAGCATTCGTTTGTGTGGGATGCTCTACCAGGTTCATTCCTAGATAATGCACTCAAAGGGCACTAAGCATAGAGTGTGAAAACTGAGTTTCCTTGAGAGCTGCTTGGAAGCCTGATGGTGTGTGAAGTTAGTGAGCCAAATGGAGTTGTTCTCCCACAAGAACCACTCGGCTGATCCTTCTTCAATATGCCCTTCACCAACATGCAGTGTTTCCTTGATTGAATTAGCTCTCACACCAATATTTGCGTCTAGAGCCTTTGCATTGAGGGCTATCTGAAAACGGCTGTGGCGCTGAAGTTGCCTGTGAATGTGGAGTTGGTGGCATGTGAAACCCGCATGTGGAGCATTCGTTTGTGTGGGATGCTCTACCAGGTTCATTCCTAGATAATGCACTCAAAGGGCACTAAGCATAGAGTGTGAAAACTGAGTTTCCTTGAGAGCTGCTTGGAAGCCTGATGGTGTGTGAAGTTAGTGAGCCAAATGGAGTTGTTCTCCCACAAGAACCACTCGGCTGATCCTTCTTCAATATGCCCTTCACCAACATGCAGTGTTTCCTTGATTGAATTAGCTCTCACACCAATATTGGCGTCTAGAGCCTTTGCATTGAGGGCTATCTGAAAACGGCTGTGGCGCTGAAGTTGCCTGTGAATGTGGAGTTGGTGGCATGTGAAACCCGCATGTGTAGCATTCGTTTGTGTGGGATGCTCTACCAGGTTCATTCCTAGATAATGCAATCAAAGGGCACTAAGCATAGAGTGTGAAAACTGAGTTTCCTTGAGAGCTGCTTGGAAGCCTGATGGTGTGTGAAGTTAGTGAGCCAAATGGAGTTGTTCTCCCACAAGAACCACTCGGCTGATCCATCTTCAATATGCCCTTCACCAACATGCAGTGTTTCCTTGATTGAATTAGCTCTCACACCAATATTTGCGTCTAGAGCCTTTGCATTGAGGGCTATCTGAAAACGGCTGTGTCGCTGAAGTTGCCTGTGAATGTGGAGTTGGTGGCATGTGAAACCCGCATGTGGAGCATTCGTTTGTGTGGGATGCTCTACCAGGTTCATTCCTAGATAATGCACTCAAAGGGCACTAAGCATAGAGTGTGAAAACTGAGTTTCCTTGAGAGCTGCTTGGAAGCCTGATGGTGTGTGAAGTTAGTGAGCCAAATGGAGTTGTTCTCCCACAAGAACCACTCGGCTGATCCTTCTTCAATATGCCCTTCACCAACATGCAGTGTTTCCTTGATTGAATTAGCTCTCACACCAATATTTGCGTCTAGAGCCTTTGCATTGAGGGCTATCTGAAAACGGCTGTGGCGCTGAAGTTGCCTGTGAATGTGGAGTTGGTGGCATGTGAAACCCGCATGTGGAGCATTCGTTTGTGTGGGATGCTCTACCAGGTTCATTCCTAGATAATGCACTCAAAGGGCACTAAGCATAGAGTGTGAAAACTGAGTTTCCTTGAGAGCTGCTTGGAAGCCTGATGGTGTGTGAAGTTAGTGAGCCAAATGGAGTTGTTCTCCCACAAGAACCACTCAGCTGATCCTTCTTCAATATGCCCTTCACCAACATGCAGTGTTTCCTTGATTGAATTAGCTCTCACACCAATATTTGCGTCTAGAGCCTTTGCATTGAGGGCTATCTGAAAACAGCTGTGGCGCTGAAGTTGCCTGTGAATGTGGAGTTGGTGGCATGTGAAACCCGCATGTGCAGCATTCGTTTGTGTGGGATGCTCTACCAGGTTCATTCCTAGATAATGCACTCAAAGGGCACTAAGCATAGAGTGTGAAAACTGAGTTTCCTTGAGAGCTGCTTGGAAGCCTGATGGTGTGTGAAGTTAGTGAGCCAAATGGAGTTGTTCTCCCACAAGAACCACTCGGCTGATCCTTCTTCAATATGCCCTTCACCAACATGCAGTGTTTCCTTGATTGAATTAGCTCTCACACCAATATTTGCGTCTAGAGCCTTTGCATTGAGGGCTATCTGAAAATGGCTGTGGCGCTGAAGTTGCCTGTGAATGTGGAGTTGGTGGCATGTGAAACCCGCATGTGGAGCATTCGTTTGTGTGGGATGCTCTACCAGGTTCATTTCAGTCCTAGCCATACAAAGGGCACTAAGCATAGAGTGTGAAACCTGAGTTTCCTTGAGAGCTGCTTGGAAGCCTGATGGTGTGTGAAGTTAGTGAGCCAAATGGAGTTGTTCTCCCACAAGAACCACTCGGCTGATCCTTCTTCAATATGCCCTTCACCAACATGCAGTGTTTCCTTGATTGAATTAGCTCTCACACCAATATTTGCGTCTAGAGCCTTTGCATTGAGGGCTATCTGAAAACGGCTGTGGCGCTGAAGTTGCCTGAGAATGTGGAGTTGGTGGCATGAGAACCCGCATGTGGAGCATTCGTTTGTGTGGGATGCTCTACCAGGTTCATTTCAGTTCTAGCCATACAAAGGGCACTAAGCATAGAGTGTGAAAACTGAGTTTCCTTGAGAGCTGCTTGGAAGCCTGATGGTGTGTGACGTTAGTGAGCCAAATGGAGTTGTTCTCCCACAAGAACCACTCGGCTGATCCTTCTTCAATATGCCCTTCACCAACATGCAGTGTTTCCTTGATTGAATTAGCTCTCACACCAATATTTGCGTCTAGAGCCTTTGCATTGAGGGCTATCTGAAAACGGCTGTGGCGCTGAAGTTGCCTGTGAATGTGGAGTTGGTGGCATGTGAAACCCGCATGTGGAGCATTCGTTTGTGTGGGATGCTCTACCAGGTTCATTTCAGTTCTAGCCATACAAAGGGCACTAAGCATAGAGTGTGAAAACTGAGTTTCCTTGAGAGCTGCTTGGAAGCCTGATGGTGTGTGAAGTTAGTGAGCCAAATGGAGTTGTTCTCCCACAAGAACCACTCGGCTGATCCTTCTTCAATATGCCCTTCACCAACATGCAGTGTTTCCTTGATTGAATTAGCTCTCACACCAATATTTGCGTCTAGAGCCTTTGCATTGAGGGCTATCTGAAAACGGCTGTGGCGCTGAAGTTGCCTGTGAATGTGGAGTTGGTGGCATGTGAAACCCGCATGTGGAGCATTCGTTTGTGTGGGATGCTCTACCAGGTTCATTCCTAGATAATGCACTCAAAGGGCACTAAGCATAGAGTGTGAAAACTGAGTTTCCTTGAGAGCTGCTTGGAAGCCTGATGGTGTGTGAAGTTAGTGAGCCAAATGGAGTTGTTCTCCCACAAGAACCACTCGGCTGATCCTTCTTCAATATGCCCTTCACCAACATGCAGTGTTTCCTTGATTGAATTAGCTCTCACACCAATATTTGCGTCTAGAGCCTTTGCATTGAGGGCTATCTGAAAACAGCTGTGGCGCTGAAGTTGCCTGTGAATGTGGAGTTGGTGGCATGTGAAACCCGCATGTGGAGCATTCGTTTGTGTGGGATGCTCTACCAGGTTCATTCCTAGATAATGCACTCAAAGGGCACTAAACATAGAGTGTGAAAACTGAGTTTCCTTGAGAGCTGCTTGGAAGCCTGATGGTGTGTGAAGTTAGTGAGTCAAATGGAGTTGTTCTCCCACAAGAACCACTCGGCTGATCCTTCTTCAATATGCCCTTCACCAACATGCAGTGTTTCCTTGATTGAATTAGCTCTCACACCAATATTTGCGTCTAGAGCCTTTGCATTGAGGGCTATCTGAAAACGGCTGTGGCGCTGAAGTTGCCTGAGAATGTGGAGTTGGTGGCATGAGAACCCGCATGTGGAGCATTCGTTTGTGTTGGATGCTGACCAAGATTCATTTCAGTCCTAGGCACACAAATGGCACTAAGCATAGAGTGTGAAACCTGAGTTTCCTTGAGAGCTGCTTGGAAGCCTGATGGTGTGTGAAGTTAGTGAGCCAAATGGAGTTGTTCTCCCACAAGATCCACTCGCTGATTCTTCTTCAATATGCCCTTCACCAACATGCAGTGTTTCCTTGATTGAATTAGCTCTCACACCAATATTTGCGTCTAGAGCCTTTGCATTGAGGGCTATCTGAAAACGGCTGTGGCGCTGAAGTTGCCTGTGAATGTGGAGTTGGTGGCATGTGAAACCCGCATGTGGAGCATTCGTTTGTGTGGGATGTTCTACCAGGTTCATTCCTAGATAAGGCACACAAAGGGCACTAAGCATAGAGTGTGAAAAGTGAGTTTCCTTGAGAGCTGCTTGGAAGCCTGATGGTGTGTGAAGTTAGTGAGCCAAATGGAGTTGTTCTCCCACAAGAACCACTCGGCTGATCCTTCTTCAATATGCCCTTCACCAACATGCAGTGTTTCCTTGATTGAATTAGCTCTCACACCAATATTTGCATCTAGAGCCTTTGCATTGAGGGCTATCTGAAAACGGCTGTGGCGCTGAAGTTGCCTGTGAATGTGGAGTTGGTGGCATGTGAAACCCGCATGTGGAGCATTCGTTTGTGTGGGATGCTCTCCAAGATTCATTTCAGTCCTAGGCACTCAAAGGGCACTAAGCATAGAGTGTGAAAACTGAGTTTCCTTGAGAGCTGCTTGGAAGCCTGATGGTGTGTGAAGTTCGTGAGCCAAATGGAGTTGTTCTCCCACAAGATCCACTCGGCTGATCCTTCTTCAATATGCCCTTCACCAACATGCAGTGTTTCCTTGATTGAATTAGCTCTCACACCAATATTTGCGTCTAGAGCCTTTGCATTGAGGGCTATCTGAAAACGGCTGTGGCGCTGAAGTTGCCTGAGAATGTGGAGTTGGTGTCATGTGAAACCCGCATGTGGAGCATTCGTTTTTGTGGGATGCTCTACCAGGTTCATTCCAAGATAATGCACTCAAAGGGCACTAAGCATAGAGTGTGAAAACTGAGTTTCCTTGAGAGCTGCTTGGAAGCCTGATGGTGTGTGAAGTTAGTGAGTCAAATGGAGTTGTTCTTCCACAAGAACCACTCGGCTGATCCTTCTTCAATATGCCCTTCACCAACATGCAGTGTTTCCTTGATTGAATTAGCTCTCACACCAATATTTGCGTCTAGAGCCTTTGCATTGAGGGCTATCTGAAAACGGCTGTGGCGCTGAAGTTGCCTGAGAATATGGAGTTGGTGGCATGTGAAACCCGCATGTGGAGCATTCGTTTGTGTGGGATGCTCACCAAGCCTCATTTCTGTCCTAGGAACTCAAAGGGCACTAAGCATAGAGTGTGAAACCTGAGTTTCCTTGAGAGCTGCTTGGAAGCCTGATGGTGTGTGAAGTTCGTGAGCCAAATGGAGTTGTTCTCCCACAAGAACCACTCGGCTGATCCTTCTTCAATATGCCCTTCACGAACATGCAGTGTTTCCTTGATTTTATTAGCTCTCACACCAATATTTGCGTCTAGAGCCTTTGCATTGAGGGCTATCTGAAAACGGCTGTGGCGCTGAAGTTGCCTGTGAATGTGGAGTTGGTGGCATGTGAAACCCGCATGTGGAGCATTCGTGTTTGTGGGATGCTCTACCAGGTTATTTCCTAGATAATGCACTCAAAGGGCACTAAGCATAGAGTGTGAAAACTGAGTTTCCTTGAGAGCTGCTTGGAAGCCTGATGGTGTGTGAAGTTAGTGAGCCAAATGGAGTTGTTCTCCCACAAGATCCACTTTGCTGATTTTTCTTCAATATGCCCTTCACCAACATGCAGTGTTTCCTTGATTGAATTAGCTCTCACACCAATATTTGCGTCTAGAGCCTTTGCATTGAGGGCTATCTGAAAACGGCTGTGGCGCTGAAGTTGCCTGTGAATGTGGAGTTGGTGGCATGTGAAACCCGCATGTGGAGCATTCGTTTGTGTGGGATGCTCTACCAGGTTCATTCCTAGATAATGCACTCAAAGGGCACTAAGCATAGAGTGTGAAAACTGAGTTTCCTTGAGAGCTGCTTGGAAGCCTGATGGTGTGTGAAGTTAGTGAGCCAAATGGAGTTGTTCTCCCACAAGAACCACTCGGCTGATCCTTCTTCAATATGCCCTTCACCAACATGCAGTGTTTCCTTGATTGAATTAGCTCTCACACCAATATTTGCGTCTAGAGCCTTTGCATTGAGGGCTATCTGAAAACGGCTGTGGCGCTGAAGTTGCCTGTGAATGTGGAGTTGGTGGCATGTGAAACCCGCATGTGGAGCATTCGTTTGTGTGGGATGCTCACCAAGCTTCATTTCATTCCCAGGCATACAATGGGCACTAAGCATGGAGTGTGAAAACTGAGTTTCCTTGAGAGCTGCTTGGAAGCCTGATGGTGTGTGAAGTTAGTGAGTCAAATGGAGTTGCTCTCCCACAAGAACCACTCGGCTGATCCTTCTTCAATATGCCCTTCACCAACATGCAGTGTTTCCTTGATTGAATTAGCTCTCACACCAATATTTGCGTCTAGAGCCTTTGCATTGAGGGCTATCTGAAAACGGCTGTGGCACTGAAGTTTTCTGTGAATGTGGAGTTGGTGGCATGTGAAAGCCGCATGTGGAGCATTCGTTTGTGTGGGATGCTCTACCAGGTTCATTCCTAGATAATGCACTCAAAGGGCACTAAGCATAGAGTGTGAAAACTGAGTTTCCTTGAGAGCTGCTTGGAAGCCTGATGGTGTGTGAAGTTAGTGAGTCAAATGGAGTTGTTCTCCCACAAGAACCACTCTGCTGATCCTTCTTCAATATGCCCTTCACCAACATGCAGTGTTTCCTTGATTGAATTAGCTCTCACACCAATATTTGCGTCTAGAGCCTTTGCATTGAGGGCTATCTGAAAACGGCTGTGGCGCTGAAGTTGCCTGAGAATGTGGAGTTGGTGGCATGTGAAACCCGCATGTGGAGCATTCGTTTGTGAGGGATGTTCACCAAGCCTCATTTCAGTCCTAGGATCTCAAAGGGTACTAAGCATAGAATGTGAAAGCTGAGTTTCCTTGAGAGCTGCTTGGAAGCCTGATGGTGTGTGAAGTTAGTGAGTCAAATGGAGTTGTTCTCCCACAAGAACCACTCGGCTGATCCTTCTTCAATATGCCCTTCACAAACATGCAGTGTTTCCTTGATTGAATTAGCTCTCACACCAATATTTGCGTCTAGAGCCTTTGCATTGAGGGCTATCTGAAAACGGCTGTGGCGCTGAAGTTGCCTGTGAATGTGGAGTTGGTGGCATGTGAAACCCGCATGTGGAGCATTCGTTTGTGTGGGATGCTCACCAAGCTTCATTTCATTCCCAGGCATACAATGGGCTCTAAGCATGGAGTTGAAAACTGAGTTTCCTTGAGAGCTGCTTGGAAGCCTGATGGTGTGTGAAGTTAGTGAGTCAAATTGAGTTGTTCTCCCACAAGAACCACTCGGCTGATCCTTCTTCAATATGCCCTTCACCAACATGCAGTGTTTCCTTGATTGAATTAGCTCTCACACCAATATTTGCGTCTAGAGCCTTTGCATTGAGGGCTATCTGAAAACGGCTGTGGCGCTGAAGTTGCCTGAGAATGTGGAGTTGGTGGCATGTGAAACCCGCATGTGGAGCATTCGTTTGTGACGTATGTTCACCAAGCCTCATTTCAGTCCTAGGAACTCAAAGGGCACTAAGCATAGAGTGTGAAAACTGAGTTTCCTTGAGAGCTGCTTGGAAGCCTGATGGTGTGTGAAGTTAGTGAGCCAAATGGAGTTGTTCTCCCACAAGAACCACTCGGCTGATCCTTCTTCAATATGCCCTTCACCAACATGCAGTGTTTCCTTGATTGAATTAGCTCTCACACCAATATTTGCGTCTAGAGCCTTTGCATTGAGGGCTATCTGAAAACGGCTGTGGCGCTGAAGTTGCCTGAGAATGTGGAGTTGGTGGCATGTGAAACCCGCATGTGGAGCATTCGTTTGTGAGGGATGTTCACCAAGCCTCATTTCAGTCCTAGGATCTCAAAGGGTACTAAGCATAGAATGTGAAAGCTGAGTTTCCTTGAGAGCTGCTTGGAAGCCTGATGGTGTGTGAAGTTAGTGAGTCAAATGGAGTTGTTCTCCCACAAGAACCACTCGGCTGATCCTTCTTCAATATGCCCTTCACAAACATGCAGTGTTTCCTTGATTGAATTAGCTCTCACACCAATATTTGCATCTAGAGCCTTTGCATTGAGGGCTATCTGAAAACGGCTGTGGCGCTGAAGTTGCCTGTGAATGTGGAGTTGGTGGCATGTGAAACCCGCATGTGGAGCATTCGTTTGTGTGGGATGCTCACCAAGCTTCATTTCATTCCCAGGCATACAATGGGCTCTAAGCATGGAGTTGAAAACTGAGTTTCCTTGAGAGCTGCTTGGAAGCCTGATGGTGTGTGAAGTTAGTGAGTCAAATTGAGTTGTTCTCCCACAAGAACCACTCGGCTGATCCTTCTTCAATATGCCCTTCACCAACATGCAGTGTTTCCTTGATTGAATTAGCTCTCACACCAATATTTGCGTCTAGAGCCTTTGCATTGAGGGCTATCTGAAAACGGCTGTGGCGCTGAAGTTGCCTGAGAATGTGGAGTTGGTGGCATGTGAAACCCGCATGTGGAGCATTCGTTTGTGACGTATGTTCACCAAGCCTCATTTCAGTCCTAGGAACTCAAAGGGCACTAAGCATAGAGTGTGAAAACTGAGTTTCCTTGAGAGCTGCTTGGAAGCCTGATGGTGTGTGAAGTTAGTGAGCCAAATGGAGTTGTTCTCCCACAAGAACCACTCGGCTGATCCTTCTTCAATATGCCCTTCACCAACATGCAGTGTTTCCTTGATTGAATTAGCTCTCACACCAATATTTGCGTCTAGAGCCTTTGCATTGAGGGCTATCTGAAAACGGCTGTGGCGCTGAAGTTGCCTGAGAATGTGGAGTTGGTGGCATGTGAAACCCGCATGTGGAGCATTCGTTTGTGTGGGATGCTCTACCAGGTTCATTCCTTGATAATGCACTCAAAGGGCACTAAGCATAGAGTGTGAAAACTTAGTTTCCTTGAGAGCTGCTTGGAAGCCTGATGGTGTGTGAAGTTAGTGAGCCAAATGGAGTTGTTCTCCCACAAGAACCACTCGGCTGATCCTTCTTCAATATGCCCTTCACCAACAGGCAGTGTTTCCTTGATTGAATTAGCTCTCACACCAATATTTGCGTCTAGAGCCTTTGCATTGAGGGCTATCTGAAAACGGCTGTGGCGCTGAAGTTGCCTGAGAATGTCGAGTTGGTGGCATGTGAAACCCGCATGTGGAGCATTCGTTTGTGAGGTATGTTCACCAAGCCTCATTTCAGTCCTAGGAACTCAAAGGGCACTAAGCATAGAGTGTGAAAGCTGAGTTTCCTTGAGAGCTGCTTGGAAGCCTGATGGTGTGTGAAGTTAGTGAGTCAAATGGAGTTGTTCTCCCACAAGAACCACTCGGCTGATCCTTCTTCAATATGCCCTTCACCAACATGCAGTGTTTCCTTGATTGAATTAGCTCTCACACCAATATTTGCGTCTAGAGCCTTTGCATTGAGGGCTATCTGAAAACGGCTGTGGCGCTGAAGTTGCCTGTGAATGTGGAGTTGGTGGCATGTGAAACCCGCATGTGGAGCATTCGTTTGTGTGGGATGCTCTACCAGGTTCATTCCTAGATAATGCACTCAAAGGGCACTAAGCATAGAGTGTGAAAACTGAGTTTCCTTGAGAGCTGCTTGGAAGCCTGATGGTGTGTGAAGTTAGTGAGTCAAATTGAGTTGTTCTCCCACAAGAACCACTCGGCTGATCCTTCTTCAATATGCCCTTCACCAACATGCAGTGTTTCCTTGATTGAATTAGCTCTCACACCAATATTTGCGTCTAGAGCCTTTGCATTGAGGGCTATCTGAAAACGGCTGTGGCGCTGAAGTTGCCTGAGAATGTGGAGTTGGTGGCATGTGAAACCCGCATGTGGAGCATTCGTTTGTGACGTATGTTCACCAAGCCTCATTTCAGTCCTAGGAACTCAAAGGGCACTAAGCATAGAGTGTGAAAACTGAGTTTCCTTGAGAGCTGCTTGAAAGCCTGATGGTGTGTGAAGTTAGTGAGCCAAATGGAGTTGTTCTCCCACAAGAACCACTCGGCTGATCCTTCTTCAATATGCCCTTCACCAACATGCAGTGTTTCCTTGATTGAATTAGCTCTCACACCAATATTTGCGTCTAGAGCCTTTGCATTGAGGGCTATCTGAAAACGGCTGTGGCGCTGAAGTTGCCTGAGAATGTGGAGTTGGTGGCATGTGAAACCCGCATGTGGAGCATTCGTTTGTGTGGGATGCTCTACCAGGTTCATTCCTTGATAATGCACTCAAAGGGCACTAAGCATAGAGTGTGAAAACTTAGTTTCCTTGAGAGCTGCTTGGAAGCCTGATGGTGTGTGAAGTTAGTGAGCCAAATGGAGTTGTTCTCCCACAAGAACCACTCGGCTGATCCTTCTTCAATATGCCCTTCACCAACAGGCAGTGTTTCCTTGATTGAATTAGCTCTCACACCAATATTTGCGTCTAGAGCCTTTGCATTGAGGGCTATCTGAAAACGGATGTGGCGCTGAAGTTGCCTGAGAATGTCGAGTTGGTGGCATGTGAAACCCGCATGTGGAGCATTCGTTTGTGAGGTATGTTCACCAAGCCTCATTTCAGTCCTAGGAACTCAAAGGGCACTAAGCATAGAGTGTGAAAGCTGAGTTTCCTTGAGAGCTGCTTGGAAGCCTGATGGTGTGTGAAGTTAGTGAGTCAAATGGAGTTGTTCTCCCACAAGAACCACTCGGCTGATCCTTCTTCAATATGCCCTTCACCAACATGCAGTGTTTCCTTGATTGAATTAGCTCTCACACCAATATTTGCGTCTAGAGCCTTTGCATTGAGGGCTATCTGAAAACGGCTGTGGCGCTGAAGTTGCCTGTGAATGTGGAGTTGGTGGCATGTGAAACCCGCATGTGGAGCATTCGTTTGTGTGGGATGCTCTACCAGGTTCATTCCTAGATAATGCACTCAAAGGGCACTAAGCATAGAGTGTGAAAACTGAGTTTCCTTGAGAGCTGCTTGGAAGCCTGATGGTGTGTGAAGTTAGTGAGTCAAATGGAGTTGTTCTCCCACAAGAACCACTCGGCTGATCCTTCTTCAATATGCCCTTCACCAACATGCAGTGTTTCCTTGATTGAATCAGCTCTCACACCAATATTTGCGTCTAGAGCCTTTGCATTGAGGGCTATCTGAAAACGGCTGTGGCGCTGAAGTTGCCTGAGAATATGGAGTTGGTGGCATGTGAAACCCGCATGTGGAGCATTCGTTTGTGTGGGATGCTCTACCAGGTTCATTCCTAGATAATGCACTCAAAGGGCACTAAGCATAGAGTGTGAAAACTGAGTTTCCTTGAGAGCTGCTTGGAAGCCTGATGGTGTGTGAAGTTAGTGAGTCAAATGGAGTTGTTCTCCCACAAGAACCACTCGGCTGATCCTTCTTCAATATGCCCTTCACCAACATGCAGTGTTTCCTTGATTGAATTAGCTCTCACACCAATATTTGCGTCTAGAGCCTTTGCATTGAGGGCTATCTGAAAACGGCTGTGGCGCTGAAGTTGCCTGAGAATGTGGAGTTGGTGGCATGTGAAACCCGCATGTGGAGCATTCGTTTGTGAGGGATGTTCACCAAGCCTCATTTCAGTCCTAGGATCTCAAAGTGTACTAAGCATAGAATGTGAAAGCTGAGTTTCCTTGAGAGCTGCTTGGAAGCCTGATGGTGTGTGAAGTTAGTGAGTCAAATGGAGTTGTTCTCCCACAAGAACCACTCGGCTGATCCTTCTTCAATATGCCCTTCACCAACATGCAGTGTTTCCTTGATTGAATTAGCTCTCACACCAATATTTGCATCTAGAGCCTTTGCATTGAGGGCTATCTGAAAACGGCTGTGGCGCTGAAGTTGCCTGTGAATGTGGAGTTGGTGGCATGTGAAACCCGCATGTGGAGCATTCGTTTGTGTGGGATGCTCTACCAGGTTCATTCCTAGATAATGCACTCAAAGGGCACTAAGCATAGAGTGTGAAAACTGAGTTTCCTTGAGAGCTGCTTGGAAGCCTGATGGTGTGTGAAGTTAGTGAGTCAAATGGAGTTGTTCTCCCACAAGAACCACTCGGCTGATTCTTCTTCAATATGCCCTTCACCAACATGCAGTGTTTCCTTGATTGAATTAGCTCTCACACCAATATTTGCGTCTAGAGCCTTTGCATTGAGGGCTATCTGAAAACGGCTGTGGCGCTGACGTTGCATGAGAATGTGGAGTTGGTGGCATGTGAAACCCGCATGTGGAGCATTCGTTTGTGACGTATGTTCACCAAGCCTCATTTCAGTCCTAGGAACTCAAAGGGCACTAAGCATAGAGTGTGAAAGCTGAGTTTCCTTGAGAGCTGCTTGGAAGCCTGATTGTGTGTGAAGTTAGTGAGCCAAATGGAGTTGTTCTCCCACAAGAACCACTCGGCTGATCCTTCTTCAATATGCCCTTCACCAACATGCAGTGTTTCCTTGATTGAATTAGCTCTCACACCAATATTTGCGTCTAGAGCCTTTGCATTGAGGGCTATCTGAAAACGGCTGTGGCACTGAAGTTGCCTGTGAATGTGGAGTTGGTGGCATGTGAAACCCGCATGTGGAGCATTCGTTTGTGTGGGATGCTCTACCAGGTTCATTCCTAGATAATGCACTCAAAGGGCACTAAGCATAGAGTGTGAAAACTGAGTTTCCTTGAGAGCTGCTTGGAAGCCTGATGGTGTGTGAAGTTAGTGAGTCAAATGGAGTTGTTCTCCCACAAGAACCACTCGGCTGATCCTTCTTCAATATGCCCTTCACCAACATGCAGTGTTTCCTTGATTGAATTAGCTCTCACACCAATATTTGCGTCTAGAGCCTTTGCATTGAGGGGTATCTGAAAACGGCTGTGGCACTGAAGTTGCCTGTGAATGTGGAGTTGGTGGCATGTGAAACCCGCATGTGGAGCATTCGTTTGTGTGGGATGCTCTACCAGGTTCATTCCTAGATAATGCACTCAAAGGGCACTAAGCATAGAGTGTGAAAACTGAGTTTCCTTGAGAGCTGCTTGGAAGCCTGATGGTGTGTGAAGTTAGTGAGTCAAATGGAGTTGTTCTCCCACAAGAACCACTCGGCTGATCCTTCTTCAATATGCCCTTCACCAACATGCAGTGTTTCCTTGATTGAATTAGCTCTCACACCAATATTTGCGTCTAGAGCCTTTGCATTGAGGGCTATCTGAAAACGGCTGTGGCGCTGAAGTTGCCTGAGAATGTGGAGTTGGTGGCATGTGAAACCCGCATGTGGAGCATTCGTTTGTGAGGGATGTTCACCAAGCCTCATTTCAGTCCTAGGATCTCAAAGTGTACTAAGCATAGAATGTGAAAGCTGAGTTTCCTTGAGAGCTGCTTGGAAGCCTGATGGTGTGTGAAGTTAGTGAGTCAAATGGAGTTGTTCTCCCACAAGAACCACTCGGCTGATCCTTCTTCAATATGCCCTTCACCAACATGCAGTGTTTCCTTGATTGAATTAGCTCTCACACCAATATTTGCATCTAGAGCCTTTGCATTGAGGGCTATCTGAAAACGGCTGTGGCGCTGAAGTTGCCTGTGAATGTGGAGTTGGTGGCATGTGAAACCCGCATGTGGAGCATTCGTTTGTGTGGGATGCTCTACCAGGTTCATTCCTAGATAATGCACTCAAAGGGCACTAAGCATAGAGTGTGAAAACTGAGTTTCCTTGAGAGCTGCTTGGAAGCCTGATGGTGTGTGAAGTTAGTGAGTCAAATGGAGTTGTTCTCCCACAAGAACCACTCGGCTGATTCTTCTTCAATATGCCCTTCACCAACATGCAGTGTTTCCTTGATTGAATTAGCTCTCACACCAATATTTGCGTCTAGAGCCTTTGCATTGAGGGCTATCTGAAAACGGCTGTGGCGCTGACGTTGCATGAGAATGTGGAGTTGGTGGCATGTGAAACCCGCATGTGGAGCATTCGTTTGTGACGTATGTTCACCAAGCCTCATTTCAGTCCTAGGAACTCAAAGGGCACTAAGCATAGAGTGTGAAAGCTGAGTTTCCTTGAGAGCTGCTTGGAAGCCTGATTGTGTGTGAAGTTAGTGAGCCAAATGGAGTTGTTCTCCCACAAGAACCACTCGGCTGATCCTTCTTCAATATGCCCTTCACCAACATGCAGTGTTTCCTTGATTGAATTAGCTCTCACACCAATATTTGCGTCTAGAGCCTTTGCATTGAGGGCTATCTGAAAACGGCTGTGGCACTGAAGTTGCCTGTGAATGTGGAGTTGGTGGCATGTGAAACCCGCATGTGGAGCATTCGTTTGTGTGGGATGCTCTACCAGGTTCATTCCTAGATAATGCACTCAAAGGGCACTAAGCATAGAGTGTGAAAACTGAGTTTCCTTGAGAGCTGCTTGGAAGCCTGATGGTGTGTGAAGTTAGTGAGTCAAATGGAGTTGTTCTCCCACAAGAACCACTCGGCTGATCCTTCTTCAATATGCCCTTCACCAACATGCAGTGTTTCCTTGATTGAATTAGCTCTCACACCAATATTTGCGTCTAGAGCCTTTGCATTGAGGGGTATCTGAAAACGGCTGTGGCACTGAAGTTGCCTGTGAATGTGGAGTTGGTGGCATGTGAAACCCGCATGTGGAGCATTCGTTTGTGTGGGATGCTCTACCAGGTTCATTCCTAGATAATGCACTCAAAGGGCACTAAGCATAGAGTGTGAAAACTGAGTTTCCTTGAGAGCTGCTTGGAAGCCTGATGGTGTGTGAAGTTAGTGAGTCAAATGGAGTTGTTCTCCCACAAGAACCACTCGGCTGATCCTTCTTCAATATGCCCTTCACCAACATGCAGTGTTTCCTTGATTGAATTAGCTCTCACACCAATATTTGCGTCTAGAGCCTTTGCATTGAGGGCTATCTGAAAACGGCTGTGGCGCTGAAGTTGCCTGAGAATGTGGAGTTGGTGGCATGTGAAACCCGCATGTGGAGCATTCGTTTGTGAGGGATGTTCACCAAGCCTCATTTCAGTCCTAGGATCTCAAAGTGTACTAAGCATAGAATGTGAAAGCTGAGTTTCCTTGAGAGCTGCTTGGAAGCCTGATGGTGTGTGAAGTTAGTGAGTCAAATGGAGTTGTTCTCCCACAAGAACCACTCGGCTGATCCTTCTTCAATATGCCCTTCACCAACATGCAGTGTTTCCTTGATTGAATTAGCTCTCACACCAATATTTGCATCTAGAGCCTTTGCATTGAGGGCTATCTGAAAACGGCTGTGGCGCTGAAGTTGCCTGTGAATGTGGAGTTGGTGGCATGTGAAACCCGCATGTGGAGCATTCGTTTGTGTGGGATGCTCACCAAGCTTCATTTCATTCCCAGGCATACAATGGGCACTAAGCATGGAGTGTGAAAACTGAGTTTCCTTGAGAGCTGCTTGGAAGCCTGATGGTGTGTGAAGTTAGTGAGTCAAATGGAGTTGTTCTCCCACAAGAACCACTCGGCTGATCCTTCTTCAATATGCCCTTCACCAACATGCAGTGTTTCCTTGATTGAATTAGCTCTCACACCAATATTTGCGTCTAGAGCCTTTGCATTGAGGGCTATCTGAAAACGGCTGTGGCGCTGAAGTTGCCTGAGAATGTGGAGATGGTGGCATGTGAAACCCGCATGTGGAGCATTCGTTTGTGACGGATGTTCACCAAGCCTCATTTCAGTCCTAGGACCTCAAAGGGCACTAAGCATAGAGTGTGAAAACTGAGTTTCCTTGAGAGCTGCTTGGAAGCCTGATGGTGTGTGAAGTTAGTGAGCCAAATGGAGTTGTTCTCCCACAAGAACCACTCGGCTGATCCTTCTTCAATATGCCCTTCACCAACATGCAGTGTTTCCTTGATTGAATTAGCTCTCACACCAATATTTGCGTCTAGAGCCTTTGCATTGAGGGCTATCTGAAAACGGCTGTGGCGCTGAAGTTGCCTGAGAATGTGGAGTTGGTGGCATGTGAAACCCGCATGTGGAGCATTCGTTTGTGTGGGATGCTCTACCAGGTTCATTCCTAGATAATGCACTCAAAGGGCACTAAGCATAGAGTGTGAAAAGTGAGTTTCCTTGAGAGCTGCTTGGAAGCCTGATGGTGTGTGAAGTTAGTGAGTCAAATGGAGTTGTTCTCCCACAAGAACCACTCGGCTGATCCTTCTTCAATATGCCCTTCACCAACATGCAGTGTTTCCTTGATTGAATTAGCTCTCACACCAATATTTGCGTCTAGAGCCTTTGCATTGAGGGCTATCTGAAAACGGCTGTGGCGCTGAAGTTGCCTGAGAATGTGGAGTTGGTGGCATGTGAAACCCGCATGTGGAGCATTCGTTTGTGACGTATGTTCACCAAGCCTCATTTCAGTCCTAGGAACTCAAAGGGCACTAAGCATAGAGTGTGAAAGCTGAGTTTCCTTGAGAGCTGCTTGGAAGCCTGACGGTGTGTGAAGTTAGTGAGCCAAATGGAGTTGTTCTCCCACAAGAACCACTCGGCTGATCCTTCTTCAATATGCCCTTCACCAACATGCAGTGTTTCCTTGATTGAATTAGCTCTCACACCAATATTTGCGTCTAGAGCCTTTGCATTGAGGGCTATCTGAAAACGGCTGTGGCGCTGAAGTTGCCTGTGAATGTGGAGTTGGTGGCATGTGAAACCCGCATGTGGAGCATTCGTTTGTGTGGGATGCTCTACCAGGTTCATTCCTAGATAATGCACTCAAAGGGCACTAAGCATAGAGTGTGAAAACTGAGTTTCCTTGAGAGCTGCTTGGAAGCCTGATGGTGTGTGAAGTTAGTGAGCCAAATGGAGTTGTTCTCCCACAAGAACCACTCGGCTGATCCTTCTTCAATATGCCCTTCACCAACATGCAGTGTTTCCTTGATTGAATTAGCTTTCACACCAATATTTGCGTCTAGAGCCTTTGCATTGAGGGCTATCTGAAAACGGCTGTGGCGCTGAAGTTGCTTGTGAATGTGGAGTTGGTGGCATGTGAAACCCGCATGTGGAGCATTCGTTTGTGTGGGATGCTCTACCAGGTTCATTCCTAGATAATGCACTCAAAGGGCACTAAGCATAGAGTGTGAAAACTGAGTTTCCTTGAGAGCTGCTTGGAAGCCTGATGGTGTGTGAAGTTAGTGAGCCAAATGGAGTTGTTCTCCCACAAGAACCACTCAGCTGATCCTTCTTCAATATGCCCTTCACCAACATGCAGTGTTTCCTTGATTGAATTAGCTCTCACACCAATATTTGCGTCTAGAGCCTTTGCATTGAGGGCTATCTGAAAACGGCTGTGGCGCTGAAGTTGCCTGAGAATGTGGAGTTGGTGGCATGTGAAACCCGTATGTGGAGCATTCGTTTGTGTGGGATGCTCTACCAGGTTCATTAATAGATAATGCTCTCAAAGGGCACTAAGCATAGAGTGTGAAAACTGAGTTTCCTTGAGAGCTGCTTGGAAGCCTGATGGTGTGTGAAGTTAGTGAGCCAAATGGAGTTGTTCTCCCACAAGAACCACTCGGCTGATCCTTCTTCAATATGCCCTTCACCAACATGCAGTGTTTCCTTGATTGAATTATCTCTCACACCAATATTTGCGTCTAGAGCCTTTGCATTGAGGGCTATCTGAAAACGGCTGTGGCGCTGAAGTTGCCTGAGAATGTGGAGTTGGTGGCATGTGAAACCCGCATGTGGAGCATTCGTTTGTGAGGGATGTTCACCAAGCCTCATTTCAGTCCTAGGATCTCAAAGGGTACTAAGCATAGAATATGAAAGCTGAGTTTCCTTGAGAGCTGCTTGGAAGCCTGATGGTGTGTGAAGTTAGTGAGTCAAATGCAGTTGTTCTCCCACAAGAACCACTCGGCTGATCCTTCTTCAATATGCCCTTCACCAACATGCAGTGTTTCCTTGATTGAATTAGCTCTCACACCAATATTTGCATCTAGAGCCTTTGCATTGAGGGCTATCTGAAAACAGCTGTGGCGCTGAAGTTGCCTGAGAATGTGGAGTTGGTGGCATGTGAAACCCGCATGTAAAAGCATTCGTTTGTGACTTATGTTCACCAAGCCTCATTTCAGTCCTAGGAACTCAAAGGGCACTAAGCATAGAGTGTGAAAGCTGAGTTTCCTTGAGAGCTGCTTGGAAGCCTGATGGTGTGTGAAGTTAGTGAGCCAAATGGAGTTGTTCTCCCACAAGAACCACTCGGCTGATCCTTCTTCAATATGCCCTTCACCAACATGCAGTGTTTCCTTGATTGAATTAGCTCTCACACCAATATTTGCGTCTAGAGCCTTTGCATTGAGGGCTATCTGAAAACGGCTGTGGCGCTGAAGTTGCTTTTGAATGTGGAGTTGGTGGCATGTGAAACCCGCATGTGGAGCATTCGTTTGTGTGGGATGCTCTACCAGGTTCATTCCTAGATAATGCACTCAAAGGGCACTAAGCATAGAGTGTGAAAACTGAGTTTCCTTGAGAGCTGCTTGGAAGCCTGATGGTGTGTGAAATTAGTGAGCCAAATGGAGTTGTTCTCCCACAAGAACCACTCGGCTGATCCTTCTTCAATATGCCCTTCACCAACATGCAGTGTTTCCTTGATTGAATTAGCTCTCACACCAATATTTGCGTCTAGAGCTTTTGCATTGAGGGCTATCTGAAAACGGCTGTGGCGCTGAAGTTGCCTGAGAATGTGGAGTTGGTGGCATGTGAAACCCGCATGTGGAGCATTCGTTTGTGACGGATGTTCACCGAGCTCATTTCAGTCCTAGGAACTCAAAGGGCACTAAGCATAGAATGTGAAAGCTGAGTTTCCTTGAGAGCTGCTTGGAAGCCTGATGGTGTGTGAAGTTAGTGAGCCAAATGGAGTTGTTCTCCCACAAGAACCACTCGGATGATCCTTCTTCAATATGCCCTTCACCAACATGCAGTGTTTCCTTGATTGAATTAGCTCTCACACCAATATTTGCGTCTAGAGCCTTTGCATTGAGGGCTATCTGAAAATGGCTGTGGCGCTGAAGTTGCCTGTGAATGTGGAGATGGTGGAATGTGAAACCCGCATGTGGAGCATTCGTTTGTGTGGGATGCTCTACTACGTCCATTCCTAGATAATGCACTCAAAGGGCACTAAGCATAGAGTGTGAAAACTAAGTTTCCTTGAGAGCTGCTTGGAAGCCTGATGGTGTGTGAAGTTAGTGAGCCAAATGGAGTTGTTCTCCCACAAGAACCACTCGGCTGATCCTTCTTCCATATGCCCTTCACCAACATGCAGTGTTTCCTTGATTGAATTAGCTCTCACACCAATATTTGCGTCTAGAGCCTTTGCATTGAGGGCTATCTGAAAACGGCTGTGGCACTGAAGTTGCCTGTGAATGTGGAGTTGGTGGCATGTGAAACAAGCATGTGAAACCCGCATTCGTTTGTATGGGATGCTCTACCAGGTTCATTCCTAGATAATGCACTCAAAGGGCACTAAGCATAGAGTGTGAAAACTGAGTTTCCTTGAGAGCTGCTTGGAAGCCTGATGGTGTGTGAAGTTAGTGAGAATGTGGAGTTGTTCTCCCACAAGAACCACTCGGCTGATCCTTCTTCAATATGCCCTTCACCAACATGCAGTGTTTCCTTGATTGAATTAGCTCTCACACCAATATTTGCGTCTAGAGCCTTTGCATTGAGGGCTATCTGAAAACGGCTGTGGCACTGAAGTTGCCTGTGAATGTGGAGTTGGTAGCATGTGAAACAAGCATGTGGAGCATTCGTTTGTATGGGATGCTCTACCAGGATCATTCCTAGATAATGCACTCAAAGGGCACTAAGCATAGAGTGTGAAAACTGAGTTTCCTTGAGAGCTGCTTGGAAGCCTGATGGTGTGTGAAGTTAGTGAGTCAAATGGAGTTGTTCTCCCACAAGAACCACTCGGCTGATCCTTCTTCAATATGCACTTCACCAACATGCAGTGTTTCCTTGATTGAATTAGCTCTCACACCAATATTTGCGTCTAGAGCCTTTGCATTGAGGGCTATCTGAAAACGGCTGTGGCGCTGAAGTTGCCTGAGAATGTGGAGTTGGTGGCATGTGAAACCCGCATGTGGAGCATTCGTTTGTAATGATGTAAACCAAGCTCATTTCAGTCCTAGGAACTCAAAGGGCACTAAGCATAGAGTGTGAAAGCTGAGTTTCCTTGAGAGCTGCTTGGAAGCCTGATGGTGTGTGAAGTTAGTGAGCCAAATGGAGTTGTTCTCCCACAAGAACCACTCGGCTGATCCTTCTTCAATATGCCCTTCACCAACATGCAGTGTTTCCTTGATTGAATTAGCTCTCACACCAATATTTGCGTCTAGAGTCTTTGCATTGAGGGCTATCTGAAAACGGCTGTGGCGCTGAAGTTGCCTGAGAATGTGGAGTTGGTGGCATGTGAAACCCGCATGTGGAGCATTCGTTTGTGACGGATGTTCACCAAGCTCATTTCAGTCCTAGGAACTCAAAGGGCACTAAGCATAGAGTGTGAAAGCTGAGTTTCCTTGAGAGCTGCTTGGAAGCCTGATGGTGTGTGAAGTTAGTGAGCCAAATGGAGTTGTTCTCACACAAGAACCACTCGGCTGATCCTTCTTCAATATGCCCTTCACCAACATGCAGTGTTTCCTTGATTGAATTAGCTCTCACACCAATATTTGCGTCTAGAGCCTTTGCATTGAGGGCTATCTGAAAACGGCTGTGGCGCTGAAGTTGCCTGTGAATGTGGAGTTGGTGGCATGTGAAACCCGCATGTGGAGCATTCGTTTGTGTGGGATGCTCTACCAGGTTCATTCCTAGATAATGCACTCAAAGGGCACTAAGCATAGAGTGTGAAAACTGAGTTTCCTTGAGAGCTGCTTGGAAGCCTGATGGTGTGTGAAATTAGTGAGTCAAATGGAGTTGTTCTCCCACAAGAACCACTCGGCTGATCCTTCTTCAATATGCCCTTCACCAACATGCAGTGTTTCCTTGATTGAATTAGCTCTCACACCAATATTTGCGTCTAGAGCCTTTGCATTGAGAGCTATCTGAAAACGGCTGTGGCGCTGAAGTTGCCTGAGAATGTGGAGTTGGTGGCATGTGAAACCCGCATGTGGAGCATTCGTTTGTGAGGGATGTTCACCAAGCCTCATTTCAGTCCTAGGATCTCAAAGGGTACTAAGCATAGAATGTGAAAGCTGAGTTTCCTTGAGAGCTGCTTGGAAGCCTGATGGTGTGTGAAGTTAGTGAGCCAAATGGAGTTGTTCTCCCACAAGAACCACTCGGCTGATCCTTCTTCAATATGCCCTTCACCAACATGCAGTGTTTCCTTGATTGAATTAGCTCTCACACCAATATTTGCATCTAGAGCCTTTGCATTGAGGGCTATCTGAAAACGGCTGTGGCGCTGAAGTTGCCTGAGAATGTGGAGTTGGTGGCATGTGAAACCCGCATGTGGAGCATTCGTTTGTGACGGATGTTCACCAAGCCTCATTTCAGTCCTAGGAACTCGAAGGGCACTAAGCATAGAGTGTGAAAGCTGAGTTTCCTTGAGAGCTGCTTGGAAGCCTGATGGTGTGTGAAGTTAGTGAGCCAAATGGAGTTGTTCTCCCACAAGAACCACTCGGCTGATCCTTCTTCAATATGCCCTTCACCAACATGCAGTGTTTCCTTGATTGAATTAGCTCTCACACCAATATTTGCGTCTAGAGCCTTTGCATTGAGGGCTATCTGAAAACGGCTGTGGCACTTAAGTTGCTTGTGAATGTGGAGTTGGTGGCATGTGAAACCCGCATGTGGAGCATTCGTTTGTGTGGGAAGCTCTACCAGGTTCATTCCGAGATAATGCACTCAAAGGGCACTAAGCATAGAGTGTGAAAACTGAGTTTCCTTGAGAGCTGCTTGGAAGCCTGATGGTGTGTGAAATTAGTGAGCCAAATGGAGTTGTTCTCCCACAAGAACCACTCGGCTGATCCTTCTTCAATATGCCCTTCACCAACATGCAGTGTTTCCTTGATTGAATTAGCTCTCACACCAATATTTGCGTCTAGAGCCTTTGCATTGAGGGCTATCTGAAAACGGCTGTGGCGCTGAAGTTGCCTGTGAATGTGGAGTTGGTGGCATGTGAAACCCGCATGTGGAGCATTCGTTTGTGTGGGATGCTCTACCAGGTTCATTCCTAGATAATGCACTCAAAGGGCACTAAGCATAGAGTGTGAAAACTGAGTTTACTTGAGAGCTGCTTGGAAGCCTGATGGTGTGTGAAGTTAGTGAGCCAAATGGAGTTGTTCTCCCACAAGATCCACTTTGCTGATCCTTCTTCAATATGCCCTTCACCAACATGCAATGTTTCCTTGATTGAATTAGTTCTCACACCAATATTTGCGTCTAGAGCCTTTGCATTGAGGGCTATCTGAAAACGGCTGTGGCGCTGAAGTTGCCTGTGAATGTGGAGTTGGTGGCATGTGAAACCCGTATGTGGAGCATTCGTTTGTGTGGGATGCTTTACCAGGTTCATTCCTAGATAATGCACTCAAAGGGCACTAAGCATAGAGTGTGAAAACTGAGTTTCCTTGAGAGCTGCTTGGAAGCCTGATGGTGTGTGAAGTTAGTGAGCCAAATGGAGTTGTTCTCCCACAAGAACCACTCGGCTGATCCTTCTTCAATATGCCCTTCACCAACATGCAGTGTTTCCTTGATTGAATTAGCTCTCACACCAATATTTGCGTCTAGAGCCTTTGCATTGAGGGCTATCTGAAAACGGCTGTGGCGCTGACGTTGCATGAGAATGTGGAGTTGGTGGCATGTGAAACCCGCATGTGGAGCATTCGTTTGTGTGGGATGCTCTACCAGGTTCATTCCTAGATAATGCACTCAAAGGGCACTAAGCATAGAGTGTGAAAGCTGAGTTTCCTTGAGAGCTGCTTGGAAGACTGATGGTGTGTGAAGTTAGTGAGCCAAATGGAGTTGTTCTCCCACAAGAACCACTCAGCTGATCCTTCTTCAATATGCCCTTCACCAACATGCAGTGTTTCCTTGATTGAATTAGCTCTCACACCAATATTTGCGTCTAGAGCCTTTGCATTGAGGGGTATCTGAAAACGGCTGTGGCGCTGAAGTTGCCTGAGAATGTGGAGATGGTGGAATGTGAAACACGCATGTGGAGCATTCGTTTGTGTGGGATGCTCTACTACGTCCATTGCTAGATAATACACTCAAAGGGCACTAAGCATAGAGTGTGAAAACTAAGTTTCCTTGAGAGCTGCTTGGAAGCCTGATGGTGTGTGAAGTTAGTGAGTCAAATGGAGTTGTTCTCCCACGAGAACCACTCGGCTGATCCTTCTTCAATATGCCCTTCACCAACATGCAGTGTTTCCTTGATTGAATTAGCTCTCACACCAATATTTGCGTCTAGAGCCTTTGCATTGAGGGCTATCTGAAAACGGCTGTGGCGCTGAAGTTGCCTGAGAATGTGGAGTTGGTGGCATGTGAAACCCGCATGTGGAGCATTCGTTTGTGTGGGATGCTCTACCAGGTTCATTCCTAGATAATGCACTCAAAGGGCACTAAGTATAGAGTGTGAAAACTGAGTTTCCTTGAGAGCTGCTTGGAAGCCTGGTGGTGTGTGAAGTTAGTGAGCCAAATGGAGTTGTTCTCACACAAGAACCACTCGGCTGATTCTTCTTCAATATGCCCTTCACCAACATGCAGTGTTTCCTTGATTGAATTAGCTCTCACACCAATATTTGCGTCTACAGCCTTTGCTTTGAGGGCTATCTGAAAACGGCTGTGGCGCTGAAGTTGCCTGTGAATGTGGAGTTGGTGGCATGTGAAACCCGCATGTGGAGCATTCGTTTGTGTGGGATGCTCTACCAGGTTCATTCCTAGATAATGCACTCAAAGGGCACTAAGCATAGAGTGTGAAAACTGAGTTTCCTTGAGAGCTGCTTGGAAGCCTGATGGTGTGTGAAGTTAGTGAGCCAAATGGAGTTGTTCTCCCACAAGAACCACTCGGCTGATCCTTCTTCAATATGCCCTTCACCAACATGCAGTGTTTCCTTGATTGAATTAGCTCTCACACCAATACTTGCGTCTAGAGCCTTTGCATTGAGGGCTATCTGAAAACGGCTGTGGCGCTGAAGTTGCCTGTGAATGTGGAGTTGGTGGCATGTGAAACCCGCATGTGGAGCATTCGTTTGTGTGGGATGCTCTACCAGGTTCATTCCTAGATAATGCACTCAAAGGGCCCTAAGCATAGAGTGTGAAATCTGAGTTTCCTTGAGAGCTGCTTGGAAGCCTGATGGTGTGTGAAGTTAGTGAGCCAAATGGAGTTGTTCTCCCACAAGAACCACTCGGCTGATCCTTCTTCAATATGCCCTTCACCAACATGCAGTGTTTCCTTGATTGAATTAGCTCTCACACCAATATTTGCGTCTAGAGCCTTTGCATTGAGGGCTATCTGAAAACGGCTGTGGCGCTGAAGTTGCCTGTGAATGTGGAGTTGGTGGCATGTGAAACCCGCATGTGGAGCATTCGTTTGTGTGGGATGCTCTACCAGGTTCATTCCTAGATAATGCACTCAAAGGGCACTAAGCATAGAGTGTGAAAAGTGAGTTTCCTTGAGAGCTGCTTGGAAGCCTGATGGTGTGTGAAGTTAGTGAGCCAAATGGAGTTGTTCTCCCACAAGAACCACTCGGCTGATCCTTCTTCAATATGCCCTTCACCAACATGCAGTGTTTCCTTGATTGAATTAGCTCTCACACCAATATTTGCGTCTAGAGCCTTTGCATTGAGGGCTATCTGAAAACGGCTGTGGCGCTGAAGTTGCCTGTGAATGTGGAGTTGGTGGCATGTGAAACCCGCATGTGGAGCATTCGTTTCTGTGGGATGCTCTACCAGGTTCTTTCCTAGATAATGCACTCAAAGGGCACTAAGCATAGAGTGTGAAAACTGAGTTTCCTTGAGAGCTGCTTGGAAGCCTGATGGTGTGTGAAGTTAGTGAGTCAAATGGAGTTGTTCTCCCACAAGAACCACTCAGCTGATCCTTCTTCAATATGCCCTTCACCAACATGCAGTGTTTCCTTGATTGAATTAGCTCTCACACCAATATTTGCGTCTAGAGCCTTTGCATTGAGGGCTATTTGAAAACGGCTGTGGCCCTGAAGTTGCCTGAGAATGTGGAGTTGGTGGCATGTGAAACCCGCATGTGGAGCATTCGTTTGTGACGGATGTTCACCAAGCTCATTTCAGTCCTAGGAACTCAAAGGGCACTAAGCATAGAGTGTGAAAGCTGAGTTTCCTTGAGAGCTGCTTGGAAGCCTGATGGTGTGTGAAGTTAGTGAGCCAAATGGAGTTGTTCTCACACAAGAACCACTCGGCTGATCCTTCTTCAATATGCCCTTCACCAACATGCAGTGTTTCCTTGATTGAATTAGCTCTCACACCAATATTTGCGTCTAGAGCCTTTGGATTGAGGGCTATCTGAAAACGGCTGTGGCGCTGAAGTTGCCTGTGAATGTGGAGTTGGTGGCATGTGAAACCCGCATGTGGAGCATTCGTTTGTGTGGGATGCTCTACCAGGTTCATTCCTAGATAATGCACTCAAAGGGCACTAAGCATAGAGTGTGAAAACTGAGTTTCCTTGAGAGCTGCTTGGAAGCCTGACGGTGTGTGAAGTTATTGAGTCAAATGGAGTTGTTCTCCCACAAGAACCACTCGGCTGATCCTTCTTCAATATGCCCTTCACCAACATGCAGTGTTTCCTTGATTGAATTAGCTCTCACACCAATATTTGCGTCTAGAGCCTTTGCATTGAGGGCTATCTGAAAACGGCTGTGGCGCTGAAGTTGCCTGAGAATGTGGAGTTGGTGGCATGTGAAACCCGCATGTGGAGCATTCGTTTGTGAGGGATGTTCACCAAGCCTCATTTCAGTCCTAGGATCTCAAAGGGTACTAAGCATAAAATGTGAAAGCTGAGTTTCCTTGAGAGCTGCTTGGAAGCCTGATGGTGTGTGAAGTTAGTGAGCCAAATGGAGTTGTTCTCCCACAAGAACCACTCGGCTGATCCTTCTTCAATATGCCCTTCACCAACATGCATTGTTTCCTTGATTGAATTAGCTCTCACACCAATATTTGTGTCTAGAGCCTTTGCATTGAGGGCTATCTGAAAACGGCTGTGGCGCTGAAGTTGCCTGAGAATGTGGAGTTGGTGGCATGTGAAACCCGCATGTGGAGCATTCGTTTGTGTGGGATGCTCACCAAGCTTCATTTCAGTCCCAGGCATACAATGGGCACTAAGCATAGAGTGTGAAAACTGAGTTTCCTTGAGAGCTGCTTGGAAGCCTGACGGTGTGTGAAGTTAGTGAGCCAAATGGAGTTGTTCTCCCACAAGAACCACTCGGCTGATCCTTCTTCAATATGCCCTTCACCAACATGCAGTGTTTCCTTGATTGAATTAGCTCTCACACCAATATTTGCGTCTAGAGCCTTTGCATTGAGGGCTATCTGAAAACGGCTGTGGCGCTGAAGTTGCCTGTGAATGTGGAGTTGGTGGCATGTGAAACCCGCATGTGGAGCATTCGTTTGTGTGGGATGCTCTACCAGGTTCATTCCTAGATAATGCACTCAAAGGGCCTTAAGCATAGAGTGTGAAAACTGAGTTTCCTTGAGAGCTGCTTGGAAGCCTTATGGTGTGTGAAGTTAGTGAGCCAAATGGAGTTGTTCACCCACAAGAACCACTCGGCTGATCCTTCTTCAATATGCCCTTCACCAACATGCAGTGTTTCCTTGATTGAATTAGCTCTCACACCAATATTTGCGTCTAGAGCCTTTGCATTGAGGGCTATCTGAAAACGGCTGTGGCGCTGAAGTTGCCTGTGAATGTGGAGTTGGTGGCATGTGAAACCCGCATGTGGAGCATTCGTTTGTGTGGGATGCTCTACCAGGTTCATTCCTAGATAATGCACTCAAAGGGCACTAAGCATAGAGTGTGAAAAGTGAGTTTCCTTGAGAGCTGCTTGGAAGCCTTATGGTGTGTGACGTTAGTGAGCCAAATGGAGTTGTTCTCCCACAAGAACCACTCGGCTGATCCTTCTTCAATATGCCCTTCACCAACATGCAGTGTTTCCTTGATTGAATTAGCTCTCACACCAATATTTGCGTCTAGAGCCTTTGCATTGAGGGCTATCTGAAAACGGCTGTGGCGCTGAAGTTGCCTGTGAATGTGGAGTTGGTGGCATGTGAAACCCGCATGTGGAGCATTCGTTTCTGTGGGATGCTCTACCAGGTTCATTCCTAGATAATGCACTCAAAGGGCACTAAGCATAGAGTGTGAAAACTGAGTTTCCTTGAGGGCTGCTTGGAAGCCTGATGGTGTGTGAAGTTAGTGAGCCAAATGGAGTTGTTCTCACACAAGAACCACTCGGCTGATCCTTCTTCAATATGCCCTTCACCAACATGCAGTGTTTCCTTGATTGAATTAGCTCTCACACCAATATTTGCGTCTAGAGCCTTTGCATTGAGGGCTATCTGAAAACGGCTGTGGCGCTGAAGTTGCCTGTGAATGTGGAGTTGGTGGCATGTGAAACCCGCATGTGGAGCATTCGTTTGTGTGGGATGCTCTACCAGGTTCATTCCTAGATAATGCACTCAAAGGGCACTAAGCATAGAGTGTGAAACTGAGTTTCCTTGAGAGCTGCTTGGAAGCCTGATGGTGTGTGAAGTTAGTGAGTCAAATGGAGTTGTTCTCCCACAAGAACCACTCGGCTGATCCTTCTTCAATATGCCCTTCACCAACATGCAGTGTTTCCTTGATTGAATTAGCTCTCACACCAATATTTGCGTCTAGAGCCTTTGCATTGAGGGCTATCTGAAAACGGCTGTGGCGCTGAAGTTGCCTGAGAATGTGGAGTTGGTGGCATGTGAAACCCGCATGTGGAGCATTCGTTTATGAGGGATGTTCACCAAGCCTCATTTCAGTCCTAGGATCTCAAAGGGTACTAAGCATAGAATGTGAAAGCTGAGTTTCCTGAGAGCTGCTTGGAAGCCTGACGGTGTGTGAAGTTAGTGAGCCAAATGGAGTTGTTCTCCCACAAGAACACTCGGCTGATCCTTCTTCAATATGCCCTTCACCAACATGCAGTGTTTCCTTGATTGAATTAGCTCTCACACCAATATTTGCGTCTAGAGCCTTTGCATTGAGGGCTATCTGAAAACGGCTGTGGCGCTGAAGTTGCCTGTGAATGTGGAGTTGGTGGCATGTGAAACCCGCATGTGGAGCATTCGTTTGTGTGGGATGCTCTACCAGGTTCATTCCTAGATAATGCACTCAAAGGGCACTAAGCATAGAGTGTGAAAACTGAGTTTCCTTGAGAGCTGCTTGGAAGCCTGATGGTGTGTGAAGTTAGTGAGCCAAATGGAGTTGTTCTCCCACAAGAACCACTCGGCTGATCCTTCTTCAATATGCCCTTCACCAACATGCAGTGTTTCCTTGATTGAATTAGCTCTCACACCAATATTTGCGTCTAGAGCCTTTGCATTGAGGGCTATCTGAAAACGGCTGTGGCGCTGAAGTTGCCTGTGAATGTGGAGTTGGTGGCATGTGAAACCCGCATGTGGAGCATTCGTTTGTGTGGGATGCTCTACCAGGTTCATTCCTAGATAATGCACTCAAAGGGCACTAAGCATAGAGTGTGAAAACTGAGTTTCCTTGAGAGCTGCTTGGAAGCCTGATGGTGTGTGAAGTTAGTGAGCCAAATGGAGTTGTTCTCCCACAAGAACCACTCGGCTGATCCTTCTTCATATGCCCTTCACCAACATGCATTGTTTCCTTGATTGAATTAGCTCTCACACCAATATTTGTGTCTAGAGCCTTTGCATTGAGGGCTATCTGAAAACGGCTGTGGCGCTGAAGTTGCCTGAGAATGTGGAGTTGGTGGCATGTGAAACCCGCATGTGGAGCATTCGTTTGTGTGGGATGCTCACCAAGCTTCATTTCAGTCCCAGGCATACAATGGGCACTAAGCATAGAGTGTGAAAACTGAGTTTCCTTGAGAGCTGCTTGGAAGCCTGACGGTTGTGTGAAGTTAGTGAGCCAAATGGAGTTGTTCTCCACAAGAACCACTCGGCTGATCCTTCTTCAATATGCCCTTCACCAACATGCAGTGTTTCCTTGATTGAATTAGCTCTCACACCAATATTTGCGTCTAGAGCCTTTGCATTGAGGGCTATCTGAAAACGGCTGTGGCGCTGAAGTTGCCTGTGAATGTGGAGTTGGTGGCATGTGAAACCCGCATGTGGAGCATTCGTTTGTGTGGGATGCTCTACCAGGTTCATTCCTAGATAATGCACTCAAAGGGCCTTAAGCATAGAGTGTGAAAACTGAGTTTCCTTGAGAGCTGCTTGGAAGCCTGATGGTGTGTGAAGTTAGTGAGCCAAATGGAGTTGTTCTCCCACAAGAACCACTCGGCTGATCCTTCTTCAATATGCCCTTCACCAACATGCAGTGTTTCCTTGATTGAATTAGCTCTCACACCAATATTTGCGTCTAGAGCCTTTGCATTGAGGGCTATCTGAAAACGGCTGTGGCGCTGAAGTTGCCTGTGAATGTGGAGTTGGTGGCATGTGAAACCCGCATGTGGAGCATTCGTTTGTGTGGGATGCTCTACCAGGTTCATTCCTAGATAATGCACTCAAAGGGCACTAAGCATAGAGTGTGAAAACTGAGTTTCCTTGAGAGCTGCTTGGAAGCCTTATGGTGTGTGACGTTAGTGAGCCAAATGGAGTTGTTCTCCCACAAGAACCACTCGGCGGATCCTTCTTCAATATGCCCTTCACCAACATGCAGTGTTTCCTTGATTGAATTAGCTCTCACACCAATATTTGCGTCTAGAGCCTTTGCATTGAGGGCTATCTGAAAACGGCTGTGGCGCTGAAGTTGCCTGTGAATGTGGAGGTTGGTGGCATGTGAAACCCGCATGTGGAGCATTCGTTTCTGTGGGATGCTCTACCAGGTTCATTCCTAGATAATGCACTCAAAGGGCACTAAGCATAGAGTGTGAAACTGAGTTTCCTTGAGGGCTGCTTGGAAGCCTGATGGTGTGTGAAGTTAGTGAGCCAAATGGAGTTGTTCTCACACAAGAACCACTCGGCTGATCCTTCTTCAATATGCCCTTCACCAACATGCAGTGTTTCCTTGATTGAATTAGCTCTCACACCAATATTTGCGTCTAGAGCCTTTGGATTGAGGGCTATCTGAAAACGGCTGTGGCGCTGAAGTTGCCTGTGAATGTGGAGTTGGTGGCATGTGAAACCCGCATGTGGAGCATTCGTTTGTGTGGGATGCTCTACCAGGTTCATTCCTAGATAATGCACTCAAAGGCACTAAGCATAGAGTGTGAAAACTGAGTTTCCTTGAGAGCTGCTTGGAAGCCTGATGGTGTGTGAAGTTAGTGAGTCAAATGGAGTTGTTCTCCCACAAGAACCACTCGGCTGATCCTTCTTCAATATGCCCTTCACCAACATGCAGTGTTTCCTTGATTGAATTAGCTCTCACACCAATATTTGCGTCTAGAGCCTTTGCATTGAGGGCTATCTGAAAACGGCTGTGGCGCTGAAGTTGCCTGAGAATGTGGAGTTGGTGGCATGTGAAACCCGCATGTGGAGCATTCGTTTGTGAGGGATGTTCACCAAGCCTCATTTCAGTCCTAGGATCTCAAGGGGTACTAAGCATAGAATGTGAAAGCTGAGTTTCCTTGAGAGCTGCTTGGAAGCCTGACGGTGTGTGAAGTTAGTGAGCCAAATGGAGTTGTTCTCCCACAAGAACCACTCGGCTGATCCTTCTTCAATATGCCCTTCACCAACATGCAGTGTTTCCTTGATTGAATTAGCTCTCACACCAATATTTGCGTCTAGAGCCTTTGCATTGAGGGCTATCTGAAAACGGCTGTTGGCGCTGAAGTTGCCTGTGAATGTGGAGTTGGTGGCATGTGAAACCCGCATGTGGAGCATTCGTTTGTGTGGGATGCTCTACCAGGTTCATTCCTAGATAATGCACTCAAAGGGCACTAAGCATAGAGTGTGAAAACTGAGTTTCCTTGAGAGCTGCTTGGAAGCCTGATGGTGTGTGAAGTTAGTGAGCCAAATGGAGTTGTTCTCCACAAGAACCACTCGGCTGATCCTTCTTCAAT
>NW_026699032.1:0-46119 GCF_030435755.1 Ochotona princeps | reverse complement strand
GGAGAACAACTCCATTTGGCTCACTGACTTCACACACCATCAGGCTTCCAAGTAGCTCTCAAGGAAACTCAGTTTTCACACTCTATGCTTAGTGCCCTTTGAGTGCATTATCTAGGAATGAACCTGGTAGAGCATCCCACACAAACGAATGCTCCACATGCGGGTTTCACATGCCACCAACTCCACATTCACAGGCAACTTCAGCGCCACAGCCGTTTTCAGATAGCCCTCAATGCAAAGGCTCTAGACGCAAATATTGGTGTGAGAGCTAATTCAATCAAGGAAACACTGCATGTTGGTGAAGGGCATATTGAAGAAGGATCAGCCGAGTGGTTCTTGTGGGAGAACAACTCCATTTGGCTCACTAACTTCACACACCATCAGGCTTCCAAGCAGCTCTCAAGGAAACTCAGTTTTCACACTCTATGCTTAGTGCCCTTGAGTAGCTAGGACTGAAATGAAGCTTGGTGAGCATCCCACACAAACGAATGCTCCACATGCGGGTTTCACATGCCACCAACTCCACATTCACAGGCAACTTCAGCGCCACAGCCGTTTTCAGATAGCCCTCAATGCAAAGGCTCTAGACGCAAATATTGGTGTGAGAGCTAATTCAATCAAGGAAACACTGCATGTTGGTGAAGGGCATATTGAAGAAGGATCAGCCGAGTGTTTCTTGTGGGACAACAACACCATTTGGCTCACTAACTTCACACACCATCAGGCTTCCAATCAGCTCTCAAAGAAACTCAGTTTTCACACTCTATGCTTAGTGCGCTTTGAGTGCATTATCTAGGAATGAACCTGGTAGAGCATCCCACACAAACGAATGCTTCACATGCGCGTTTCACATGCCACCAACTCCACATTGACAGGCAACTTCAGCGCCACAGCCGTTTTCAGATAGCCCTCAATGCAAAGGCTCTAGACGCAAATATTGGTGTGAGAGCTAATTCAATCAAGGAAACACTGCATGTTGGTGAAGGGCATATTGAAGAAGGATCAGCCGAGTGGTTCTTGTGGGAGAACAACTCCATTTGGCTCACTAACTTCACACACCATCAGGCTTCCAAGCAGCTCTCAAGGAAACTCAGTTTTCACACTCTATGCTTAGTGCCCTTTGAGTGCATTATCTAGGAATGAACCTGGTAGAGCATCCCACACAAACGAATGCTCCACATGCGGTTTTCACATGCCACCAACTCCACATTGACAGGCAACTTCAGCGCCACAGCCGTTTTCAGATAGCCCTCAATGCAAAGGCTCTAGACGCAAATATTGGTGTGAGAGCTAATTCAATCAAGGAAACACTGCATGTTGGTGAAGGGCATATTGAAGAAGGATCAGCCGAGTGGTTCTTGTGGGAGAACAACTCCATTTGGCTCACTAACTTCACACACCATCAGGCTTCCAAGCAGCTCTCAAGGAAACTCAGTTTTCACACTCTATGCTTAGTGCCCTTTGAGTGCCTACGACTGAAATGAAGCTTGGTGAGCATCCCACACAAACGAATGCTCCACATGCGGGTTTCACATGCCACCAACTCCACATTGACAGGCAACTTCAGCGCCACAGCCGTTTTCAGATAGCCCTCAATGCAAAGGTTCTAGACGAAAATATTGGTGGGAGAGCTAATTCAATCAAGGAAACACTGCATGTTGGTGAAGGGCATATTGAAGAAGGATCAGCCGAGTGGTTCTTGTGGGACAACAACACCATTTGGCTCACTAACTTCACACACCATCAGGCTTCCAAGCAGCTCTCAAAGAAACTTAGTTTTCACACTCTATGCTTAGTGCCCTTTGAGTGCATTATCTAGGAATTAACCTGGTAAAGCATCCCACACAAATGAATGCTTCACATGCGGGTTTCACATGCCACCAACTCCACATTGACAGGCAACTTCAGCGCCACAGCCGTTTTCAGATAGCACTCAATGCAAAGGCTCTAGACACAAATATTGGTGTGAGAGCTAATTCAATCAAGGAAACACTGCATGTTGGTGAAGGGCATATTGAAGAAGGATCAGCCGAGTGGTTCTTGTGGGAGAACAACTCCATTTGGCTCACTGACTTCACACACCATCAGGCTTCCAAGTAGCTCGCAAGGAAACTCAGTTTTCACACTCTATGCTTATTGCCCTTTGAGTGCATTATCTAGGAATGAACCTGGCAGAACATCCGACACAAACGAATGCTCCACATGCGGGTTTCACATGCCACCAACTCCACATTCACAGGCAACTTCAGCGCCACAGCCATTTTCAGATAGCCCTCAATGCAAAGGCTCTAGACACAAATATTGGTGTGAGAGCTAATTCAATCAAGGAAACACTGCATGTTGGTGAAGGGCATATTGAAGAAGGATCAGCCGAGTGGTTCTTGTGGGAGAACAACTCCATTTGGCTCACTAACTTCACACACCATCAGGCTTCCAAGCAGCTCTCAAGGAAACTCAGTTTTCACACTCTATGCTTAGTGCCCTTTGAGTGCATTATCTAGGAATGAAGCTGGTAGAGCATCCCACACAAACGAATGCTCCACATGCGGGTTTCACATGCCACCAACTCCACATTCACAGGCAACTTCAGCGCCACAGCCGTTTTCAGATAGCCCTCAATGCAAAGGCTCTAGATGCAAATATTGGTGTGAGAGCTAATTCAATCAAGGAAACACTGCATGTTGGTGAAGGGCATATTGAAGAAGGATCAGCCGAGTGGTTTTTTGTGGGAGAACAACTCCATTTGGCTCACTAACTTCACACACCATCAGGCTTCCAAGCAGCTCTCAAGGAAACTCAGTTTTCACACTCTATGCTTAGTGCCCTTTGAGTGCCTAGGACTGAAATGAAGCTTGGTGAGCATCCCACACAAACGAATGCTCCACATGCGGGTTTCACATGCCACCAACTCCACATTGACAGGCAACTTCAGCGCCACAGCCGTTTTCAGATAGCCCTCAATGCAAAGGCTCTAGACGCAAATATTGGTGTGAGAGCTAATTCAATCAAGGAAACACTGCATGTTGGTGAAGGGCATATTGAAGAAGGATCAGCCGAGTGGTTCTTGTGGGACAACAACACCATTTGGCTCACTAACTTCACACACCATCAGGCTTCCAATCAGCTCTCAAGGAAACTTAGTTTTCACACTCTATGCTTAGTGCCCTTTGAGTGCATTATCTAGGAATTAACCTGGTAGAGCATCCCACACAAAAGAATGCTTCACATGCGGGTTTCACATGCCACCAACTCCATATTGACAGGCAACTTCAGCGCCACAGCCGTTTTCAGATAGCACTCAATGCAAAGGCTCTAGACACAAATATTGGTGTGAGAGCTAATTCAATCAAGGAAACACTGCATGTTGGTGAAGGGCATATTGAAGAAGGATCAGCCGAGTGGTTCTTGTGGGAGAACAACTCCATTTGGCTCACTGACTTCACACACCATCAGGCTTCCAAGTAGCTCTCAAGGAAACTCAGTTTTCACACTCTATGCTTAGTGCCCTTTGAGTGCATTATCTAGGAATGAACCTGGTAGAGCATCCCACACAAACGAATGCTCCACATGCGGGTTTCACATGCCACCAACTCCACATTCACAGGCAACTTCAGCGCCACAGCCGTTTTCAGATAGCCCTCAATGCAAAGGCTCTAGATGCAAATATTGGTGTGAGAGCTAATTCAATCAAGGAAACACTGCATGTTGGTGAAGGGCATATTGAAGAAGGATCAGCCGAGTGGTTCTTGTGGGACAACAACACCATTTGGCTCACTAACTTCACACACCATCAGGCTTCCAATCAGCTCTCAAGGAAACTTAGTTTTCACACTCTATGCTTAGTGCCCTTTGAGTGCATTATCTAGGAATTAACCTGGTAAAGCATCCCACACAAATGAATGCTTCACATGCGGGTTTCACATGCCACCAACTCCACATTGACAGGCAACTTCAGCGCCACAGCCGTTTTCAGATAGCACTCAATGCAAAGGCTCTAGACACAAATATTGGTGTGAGAGCTAATTCAATCAAGGAAACACTGCATGTTGGTGAAGGGCATATTGAAGAAGGATCAGCCGAGTGGTTCTTGTGGGAGAACAACTCCATTTGGCTCACTGACTTCACACACCATCAGGCTTCCAAGTAGCTCTCAAGGAAACTCAGTTTTCACACTCTATGCTTAGTGCCCTTTGAGTGCATTATCTAGGAATGAACCTGGTAGAGCATCCCACACAAACGAATGCTCCACATGCGGGTTTCACATGCCACCAACTCCACATTCACAGGCAACTTCAGCGCCACAGCCGTTTTCAGATAGCCCTCAATGCAAAGGCTCTAGATGCAAATATTGGTGTGAGAGCTAATTCAATCAAGGAAACACTGCATGTTGGTGAAGGGCATATTGAAGAAGGATCAGCCGAGTGGTTTTTTCTGGGAGAACAACTCCATTTGGCTCACTAACTTCACACACCATCAGGCTTCCAAGCAGCTCTCAAGGAAACTCAGTTTTCACACTCTATGCTTAGTGCGCTTTGAGTGCATTATCTAGGAATGAACCTGGTAGAGCATCCCACACAAACGAATGCTCCACATGCGGATTTCACAAGCCACCAACTCCACATTCACAGGCAACTTCAGCGCCACAGCCGTTTTCAGGTAGCCCTCAATGCAAAGGCTCTAGACGCAAATATTGGTGTGAGAGCTAATTCAATCAAGGAAACACTGCAAGTTGGTGAAGGGCATATTGAAGAAGGATCAGCCGAGTGGTTCTTGTGGGAGAACAACTATATTTGGCTCACTAACTTCACACACCATCAGGCTTCCAAGCAGCTCTCAAGGAAACTTAGTTTTCACACTCTATGCTTAGTGCCCTTTGAGTACCTAGGACTGAAATGAAGCTTGGTGAGCATCCCACACAAACGAATGCTCCACATGCGGGTTTCACATGCCACCAACTCCACATTGACAGGCAACTTCAGCGCCACAGCCGTTTTCAGATAGCACTCAATGCAAAGGCTCTAGACGCAAATATTGGTGTGAGAGCTAATTCAATCAAGGAAATACTGCATGTTGGAGAAGGGCATATTGAAGAAGGATCAGCCGAGTGGTTCTTGTGGGAGAACAACTCCATTTGGCTCACTAACTTCACACACCATCAGGCTTCCAAGCAGCTCTCAAGGAAACTCAGTTTTCACACTCTATGCTTAGTGCCCTTTGAGTGCATTATCTAGGAATTAACCTGGTAGAGCATCCCACACAAACGAATGCTCCACATGCGGGTTTCACATGCCACCAACTCCACATTCACAGGCAACTTCAGCGCCACAGCCGTTTTCAGATAGCCCTCAATGCAAAGGATCTACACGCAAATATTGGTGTGAGAGCTAATTCAATCAAGGAAACACTGCATGTTGGTGAAGGGCATATTGAAGAAGGATCAGCCGAGTGGTTTTTTGTGGGAGAACAACTCCATTTGGCTCACTAACTTCACACACCATCAGGCTTCCAAGCAGCTCTCAAGGAAACTCAGTTTTCACACTCTATGCTTAGTGCGCTTTGAGTGCATTATCTAGGAATGAACCTGGTAGAACATCCTACACAAACGAATGCTCCACATGCGGGTTTCACATGCCACCAACTCCACATTCACAGGCAACTTCAGCGCCACAGCCGTTTTCAGATAGCCCTCAATGCAAAGGCTCTAGACGCAATTATTGGTGTGAGAGCTAATTCAATCAAGGAAACACTGCATGTTGGTGAAGGGCATATTGAAGAAGGATCAGCCGAGTGGTTTTTTGTGGGAGAACAACTCCATTTGGCTCACTAACTTCACACACCATCAGGCTTCCAAGCAGCTCTCAAGGAAACTCAGTTTTCACACTCTATGCTTAGTGCCCTTTGAGTGCATTATCTAGGAATGAACCTGGTAGAACATCCCACACAAACGAATGCTCCACATGCGGGTTTCACATGCCACCAACTCCACATTCACAGGCAACTTCAGCGCCACAGCCGTTTTCAGATAGCCCTCAATGCAAAGGCTCTAGATGCAAATATTGGTGTGAGAGCTAATTCAATCAAGGAAACACTGCATGTTGGTGAAGGGCATATTGAAGATGGATCAGCCTAGTGGTTCTTGTGGGAGAACAACTCCATTTGGCTCACTAACTTCACACACCATCAGGCTTCCAAGCAGCTCTCAAGGAAACTCAGTTTTCACACTCTATGCTTAGTGCCCTTTGAGTGCATTATCTAGGAATGAACCTGGTAGAGCATCCCACACAAACGAATGCTGCACATGCGGTTTTCACATGCCACCAACTCCACATTCACAGGCAACTTCAGCGACACAGCCGTTTTCAGATAGCCCTCAATGCAAAGGCTCTAGACTCAAATATTGGTGTGAGAGCTAATTCAATCAAGGAAACACTGCAAGTTGGTGAAGGGCATATTGAAGAAGGATCAGCCGAGTGGTTTTTTGTTGGAGAACAACTCCATTTGGCTCACTAACTTCACACACCTTCAGGGTTCCAAGCAGCTCTCAGGCAAACTCAGTTTTCACACTCTATGCTTAGTGCCCTTTGAGTGCATTATCTAGGAATGAACCTGGTAGAACATCCCACACAAACGAATGCTCCACATGCGGGTTTCACATGCCACCAACTCCACATTCACAGGCAACTTCAGCGCCACAGCCATTTTCAGATAGCCGTCAATGCAAAGGCTCTAGACGCAAATATTGGTGTGAGAGCTAATTCAATCAAGGAAACACTGCATGTTGGTGAAGGGCATATTGAAGAAGGATCAGCCGAGTGGTTCTTGTGGGAGAACAACTCCATTTGGCTCACTAACTTCACACACCATCAGGCTTCCAAGCAGCTCTCAAGCAAACTCAGTTTTCACACTCTATGCTTAGTGCCCTTTGAGTGCCTAGGACTGACATGAAGCTTGGTGAGCATCCCACACAAACGAATGCTCCACATGCGGGTTTCACATGCCACCAACTCCACATTCACAGGCAACTTCAGCGCCACAGCCGTTTTCAGATAGCCCTCAATGCAAAGGCTCTAGACGCAATTATTGGTGTGAGAGCTAATTCAATCAAGGAAACACTGCATGTTGGTGAAGGGCATATTGAAGAAGGATCAGCCGAGTGGTTTTTTCTGGGAGAACAACTCCATTTGGCTCACTAACTTCACACACCATCAGGCTTCCAAGCAGCTCTCCAGGAAACTCAGTTTTCACACTCTATGCTTAGTGCCCTTTGAGTGCATTATCTAGGAATGAACCTGGTAGAACATCCCACATAAACGAATGCTCCACATGCGGGTTTCACATGCCACCAACTCCACATTCACAGGCAACTTCAGCGCCACAGCCGTTTTCAGATAGCCCTCAATGCAAAGGCTCTAGATGCAAATATTGGTGTGAGAGCTAATTCAATCAAGGAAACACTGCATGTTGGTGAAGGGCATATTGAAGAAGGATCAGCCTAGTGGTTCTTGTGGGAGAACAACTCCATTTGGCTCACTAACTTCACACACCATCAGGCTTCCAAGCAGCTCTCAAGGAAACTCAGTTTTCACACTCTATGCTTAGTGCCCTTTGAGTGCATTATCTAGGAATGAACCTGGTAGAGCATCCCACACAAACGAATGCTGCACATGCGGTTTTCACATGCCACCAACTCCACATTCACAGGCAACTTCAGCGACACAGCCGTTTTCAGATAGCCCTCAATTCAAAGGCTCTAGACTCAAATATTGGTGTGAGAGCTAATTCAATCAAGGAAACACTGCATGTTGGTGAAGGGCATATTGAAGAAGGATCAGCCGAGTGGTTTTTTGTTGGAGAACAACTCCATTTGGCTCACTAACTTCACACACCTTCAGGGTTCCAAGCAGCTCTCAGGCAAACTCAGTTTTCACACTCTATGCTTAGTGCCCTTTGAGTGCATTATCTAGGAATGAACCTGGTAGAACATCCCACACAAACGAATGCTCCACATGCGGGTTTCACATGCCACCAACTCCACATTGACAGGCAACTTCAGCGCCACAGCCATTTTCAGATAGCCCTCAATGCAAAGGCTCTAGACGCAAATATTGGTGTGAGAGCTAATTCAATCAAGGAAACACTGCATGTTGGTGAAGGGCATATTGAAGAAGGATCAGCCGAGTGGTTCTTGTGGGAGAACAACTCCATTTGGCTCACTAACTTCACACACCATCAGGCTTCCAAGCAGCTCTCAAGCAAACTCAGTTTTCACACTCTATGCTTAGTGCCCTTTGAGTGCCTAGGACTGACATGAAGCTTGGTGAGCATCCCACACAAACGAATGCTCCACATGCGGGTTTCACATGCCACCAACTCCACATTCACAGGCAACTTCAGCGCCACAGCCGTTTTCAGATAGCCCTCAATGCAAAGGCTCTAGACGCAAATATTGGTGTGAGAGCTAATTCAATCAAGGAAACACTGCATGTTGGTGAAGGGCATATTGAAGAAGGATCAGCCGAGTGGTTCTTGTGGGACAACAACACCATTTGGCTCACTAACTTCACACACCATCAGGCTTCCAATCAGCTCTCAAAGAAACTCAGTTTTCACACTCTATGCTTAGTGCGCTTTGAGTGCATTATCTAGGAATGAACCTGGTAGAGCATCCCACACAAACGAATGCTCCACATGCGGGTTTCACATGCCACCAACTCCACATTGACAGGCAACTTCAGCGCCACAGCCGTTTTCAGATAGCCCTCAATGCAAAGGCTCTAGATGCAAATATTGGTGTGAGAGCTAATTCAATCAAGGAAACACTGCATGTTGGTGAAGGGCATATTGAAGAAGGATCAGCCGAGTGGTTCTTGTGGGAGAACAACTCCATTTGGCTCACTAACTTCACACACCATCAGGCTTCCAAGCAGCTCTCAAGGAAACTCAGTTTTCACACTCTATGCTTAGTGCCCTTTGAGTGCCTAGGACTGAAATGAAGCTTGGTGAGCATCCCACACAAACGAATGCTCCACATGCGGGTTTCACATGCCACCAACTCCACATTGACAGGCAACTTCAGCGCCACAGCCGTTTTCAGATAGCCCTCAATGCAAAGGCTCTAGACGCAAATATTGGTGTGAGAGCTAATTCAATCAAGGAAACACTGCATGTTGGTGAAGGGCATATTGAAGAAGGATCAGCCGAGTGGTTCTTGTGGGACAACAACACCATTTGGCTCACTAACTTCACACACCATCAGGCTTCCAAGCAGCTCTCAAGGAAACGCAGTTTTCACACTCTATGCTTAGTGCCCTTTGAGTGCATTATCTAGGAATTAACCTGGTAAAGCATCCCACACAAATGAATGCTTCACATGCGGGTTTCACATGCCACCAACTCCACATTCACAGGCAACTTCAGCTCCACAGCCGTTTTCAGATAGCCCTCAATGCAAAGGCTCTAGACACAAATATTTGTGTGAGAGCTAATTCAATCAAGGAAACACTGCATGTTGGTGAAGGGCATATTGAAGAAGGATCAGCCGAGTGGTTCTTGTGGGAGAACAACTCCATTTGGCTCACTGACTTCACACACCATCAGGCTTCAAAGTAGCTCGCAAGGAAACTCAGTTTTCACACTCTATGCTTATTGCCCTTTGAGTGCATTATCTAGGAATGAACCTGGTAGAACATCCCACACAAACGAATGCTCCACATGCGGGTTTCACATGCCACCAACTCCACATTCACAGGCAACTTCAGGGCCACAGCCGTGTTCAGATAGCCCTCAATGCAAAGGCTCTAGACGCAAATATTGGTGTGAGAGCTAATTCAATCAAGGAAACACTGCATGTTGGTGAAGGGCATATTGAAGAAGGATCAGCCGAGTGGTTCTTGTGGGATAACAACTCCATTTGGCTCACTAACTTCACACACCATCAGGCTTCCAAGCAGCTCTCAAGGAAACTCAGTTTTCACACTCTATGCTTAGTGCCCTTTGAGTGCATTATCTAGGAATGAACCTGGTAGAGCATCCCACACAAACGAATGCTCCACATGAAGGTTTCACATGCCACCAACTCCACATTCACAGGCAACTTCAGCGCCACAGCCGTTTTCAGATAGCCCTCAATGCAAAGGCTCTAGACGCAAATATTGGTGTGAGAGCTAATTCAATCAAGGAAACACTGCATGTTGGTGAAGGGCATATTGAAGAAGGATCAGCCGAGTGGTTCTTGTGGGACAACAACACCATTTGGCTCACTAACTTCACACACCATCAGGCTTCCAAGCAGCTCTCAAGGAAACGCAGTTTTCACACTCTATGCTTAGTGCCCTTTGAGTGCATTATCTAGGAATTAACCTGGTAAAGCATCCCACACAAATGAATGCTTCACATGCGGGTTTCACATGCCACCAACTCCACATTCACAGGCAACTTCAGCTCCACAGCCGTTTTCAGATAGCCCTCAATGCAAAGGCTCTAGACACAAATATTTGTGTGAGAGCTAATTCAATCAAGGAAACACTGCATGTTGGTGAAGGGCATATTGAAGAAGGATCAGCCGAGTGGTTCTTGTGGGAGAACAACTCCATTTGGCTCACTGACTTCACACACCATCAGGCTTCCAAGTAGCTCGCAAGGAAACTCAGTTTTCACACTCTATGTTTATTGCCCTTTGAGTGCATTATCTAGGAATGAACCTGGTAGAACATCCCACACAAACGAATGCTCCACATGCGGGTTTCACATGCCACCAACTCCACATTCACAGGCAACTTCAGGGCCACAGCCGTGTTCAGATAGCCCTCAATGCATAGGCTCTAGACGCAAATATTGGTGTGAGAGCTAATTCAATCAAGGAAACACTGCATGTTGGTGAAGGGCATATTGAAGAAGGATCAGCCGAGTGGTTCTTGTGGGATAACAACTCCATTTGGCTCACTAACTTCACACACCATCAGGCTTCCAAGCAGCTCTCAAGGAAACTCAGTTTTCACACTCTATGCTTAGTGCCCTTTGAGTGCATTATCTAGGAATGAACCTGGTAGAGCATCCCACACAAACGAATGCTCCACATGCGGGTTTCACATGCCACCAACTCCACATTCACAGGCAACTTCAGCGCCACAGCCGTTTTCAGATAGCCCTCAATGCAAAGGCTCTAGATGCAAATATTGGTGTGAGAGCTAATTCAATCAAGGAAACACTGCATGTTGGTGAAGGGCATATTGAAGAAGGATCAGCCGAGTGGTTTTTTCTGGGAGAACAACTCCATTTGGCTCACTAACTTCACACACCATCAGGCTTCCAAGCAGCTCTCAAGGAAACTCAGTTTTCACACTCTATGCTTAGTGCCCTTTGAGTGACTAGGACTGAAATGAAGCTTGGTGAGCATCCCACACAAACGAATGCTCCACATGCGGGTTTCACATGCCACCAACTCCACATTGACAGGCAACTTCAGCGCCACAGCCGTTTTCAGATAGCCCTCAATGCAAAGGCTCTAGACGCAAATATTGGTGTGAGAGCTAATTCAATCAAGGAAACACTGCATGTTGGTGAAGGGCATATTGAAGAAGGATCAGCCGAGTGGTTCTTGTGGGACAACAACTCCATTTGGCTCACTAACTTCACACACCATCAGGCTTCCAATCAGCTCTCAAGGAAACTTAGTTTTCACACTCTATGCTTAGTGCCCTTTGAGTGCATTATCTAGGAATGAAACTGGTAGAGCATCCCACACAAACGAATGCTCCACATGCGGGTTTCACATGCCACCAACTCCACATTCACAGGCAACTTCAGCGCCACAGCCGTTTTCAGATAGCCCTCAATGCAAAGGCTCTAGATGCAAATATTGGTGTGAGAGCTAATTCAATCAAGGAAACACTGCATGTTGGTGAAGGGCATATTGAAGAAGGATCAGCCGAGTGGTTTTTTCTGGGAGAACAACTCCATTTGGCTCACTAACTTCACACACCATCAGGCTTCCAAGCAGCTCTCCAGGAAACTCAGTTTTCACACTCTATGCTTAGTGCGCTTTGAGTGAATTATCTAGGAATGAACCTGGTAGAGCATCCCACACAAACGAATGCTCCACATGCGGATTTCACAAGCCTCCAACTCCACATTCACAGGCAACTTCAGCGCCACAGCCGTTTTCAGGTAGCCCTCAATGCAAAGGCTCTAGACGCAAATATTTGTGTGAGAGCTAATTCAATCAAGGAAACACTGCATGTTGGTGAAGGGCATATTGAAGAAGGATCAGCCGAGTGGTTCTTGTGGGAGAACAACTCCATTTGGCTCACTAACTTCACACACCATCAGGCTTCCAAGCAGCTCTCAAGGAAACTCAGTTTTCACACTCTATGCTTAGTGCCCTTTGAGTACCTAGGACTGAAATGAAGCTTGGTGAGCATCCCACACAAACGAATGCTCCACATGCGGGTTTCACATGCCACCAACTCCACATTCACAGGCAACTTCAGCGCCACAGCCGTTTTCAGATAGCACTCAATGCAAAGGCTCTAGACGCAAATATTGGTGTGAGAGCTAATTCAATCAAGGAAATACTGCATGTTGATGAAGGGCATATTGAAGAAGGATCAGCCGAGTGGTTCTTGTGGGAGAACAACTCCATTTGGCTCACTAACTTCACACACCATCAGGCTTCCAAGCAGCTCTCAAGGAAACTCAGTTTTCACACTCTATGCTTAGTGCCCTTTGAGTGCATTATCTAGGAATGAACCTGGTAGAGCATCCCACACAAACGAATGCTCCACATGCGGGTTTCACATGCCACCAACTCCACATTCACAGGCAACTTCAGCGCCACAGCCGTTTTCAGATAGCCCTCAATGCAAAGGCTCTACACGCAAATATTGGTGTGAGAGCTAATTCAATCAAGGAAACACTGCATGTTGGTGAAGGGCATATTGAAGAAGGATCAGCCGAGTGGTTTTTTGTGGGACAACGACACCATTTGGCTCACTAACTTCACACACCATCAGGCTTCCAAGCAGCTCTCAAGGAAACGCAGTTTTCACACTCTATGCTTAGTGCCCTTTGAGTACATTATCTAGGAATGAACCTGGTAGAACATCCCACACAAACGAATGCTCCACATGCGGGTTTCACATGCCACCAACTCCACATTCACAGGCAACTTCAGCGCCACAGCCGTTTTCAGATAGCCCTCAATGCAAAGGCTCTAGACGCAAATATTGGTGTGAGAGCTAATTCAATCAAGGAAACACTGCATGTTGGTGAAGGGCATATTGAAGAAGGATCAGCCGAGTGGTTTTTTGTGGGAGAACAACTCCATTTGGCTCACTAACTTCACACACCATCAGGCTTCCAAGCAGCTCTCAAGGAAACTCAGTTTTCACACTCTATGCTTAGTGCCCTTTGACTGCATTATCTAGGAATGAACCTGGTAGAACATCCCACACAAACGAATGCTCCACATGCGGGTTTCACATGCCACCAACTCCACATTGACAGGCAACTTCAGCGCCACAGCCGTTTTCAGATAGCCCTCAATGCAAAGGCTCTAGATGCAAATATTGGTGTGAGAGCTAATTCAATCAAGGAAACACTGCATGTTGGTGAAGGGCATATTGAAGAAGGATCAGCCGAGTGGTTCTTGTGGGAGAACAACTCCATTTGGCTCACTAACTTCACACACCATCAGGCTTCCAAGCAGCTCTCAAGGAAACTCAGTTTTCACACTCTATGCTTAGTGCCCTTTGAGTGCATTATCTAGGAATGAACCTGGTAGAGCATCCCACACAAACGAATGCTCCACATGCGGGTTTCACATGCCACCAACTCCACATTCACAGGCAACTTCAGCGCCACAGCCGTTTTCAGATAGCCCTCAATGCAAAGGCTCTAGACGCAAATATTGGTGTGAGAGCTAATTCAATCAAGGAAACACTGCATGTTGGTGAAGGGCATATTGAAGAAGGATCAGCCGAGTGGTTCTTGTGGGAGAACAACTCCATTTGGCTCACTAACTTCACACACCATCAGGCTTCCAAGCAGCTCTCAAGCAAACTCAGTTTTCACACTCTATGCTTAGTGCCCTTTGAGTGCCTAGGACTGACATGAAGCTTGGTGAGCATCCCACACAAACGAATGCTCCACATGCGGGTTTCACATGCCACCAACTCCACATTGACAGGCAACTTCAGCGCCACAGACGTTTTCAGATAGCCCTCAATGCAAAGGCTCTAGACGCAAATATTGGTGTGAGAGCTAATACAATCAAGGAAACACTGCATGTTGGTGAAGGGAATATTGAAGAAGGATCAGCCGAGTGGTTCTTGTGGGAGAACAACTCCATTTGGCTCACTAACTTCACACACCATCAGGCTTCCAAGCAGCTCTCAAGGAAACTCAGTTTTCACACTCTATGCTTAGTGCCCTTTGAGTGCATTATCTAGGAATGAACCTGGTAGAGCATCCCACACAAACGAATGCTCCACATGCGGGTTTCACATGCCACCAACTCCACATTCACAGGCAACTTCAGCGCCACAGCCGTTTTCAGATAGCCCTCAATTCAAAGGCTCTAGACTCAAATATTGGTGTGAGAGCTAATTCAATCAAGGAAACACTGCATGTTGGTGAAGGGCATATTGAAGAAGGATCAGCCGAGTGGTTTTTTGTTGGAGAACAACTCCATTTGGCTCACTAACTTCACACACCTTCAGGGTTCCAAGCAGCTCTCAAGCAAACTCAGTTTTCACACTCTATGCTTAGTGCCCTTTGAGTGCATTATCTAGGAATGAACCTGGTAGAACATCCCACACAAACGAATGCTCCACATGCGGGTTTCACATGCCACCAACTCCACATTCACAGGCAACTTCAGCGCCACAGCCGTTTTCAGATAGCCCTCAATGCAAAGGCTCTAGACGCAAATATTGGTGTGAGAGCTAATTCAATCAAGGAAACACTGCATGTTGGTGAAGGGCATATTGAAGAAGGATCAGCCGAGTGGTTCTTGTGGGAGAACAACTCCATTTGGCTCACTAACTTCACACACCATCAGGCTTCCAAGCAGCTCTCAAGGAAACTCAGTTTTCACACTCTATGCTTAGTGCCCTTTGAGTGCCTAGGACTGAAATGAAGCTTGGTGAGCATCCCACACAAACGAATGCTCCACATGCGGGTTTCACATGCCACCAACTCCACATTGACAGGCAACTTCAGCGCCACAGCCGTTTTCAGATAGCCCTCAATGCAAAGGCTCTAGACGCAAATATTGGTGTGAGAGCTAATTCAATCAAGGAAACACTGCATGTTGGTGAAGGGCATATTGAAGAAGGATCAGCCGAGTGGTTCTTGTGGGAGAACAACTCCATTTGGCTCACTAACTTCACACACCATCAGGCTTCCAAGCAGCTCTCAAGCAAACTCAGTTTTCACACTCTATGCTTAGTGCCCTTTGAGTGCCTAGGACTGACATGAAGCTTGGTGAGCATCCCACACAAACGAATGCTCCACATGCGGGTTTCACATGCCACCAACTCCACATTCACAGGCAACTTCAGCGCCACAGCCGTTTTCAAATAGCCCTCAATGCAAAGGCTCTAGACGCAAATATTGGTGTGAGAGCTAATTCAATCAAGGAAACACTGCATGTTGGTGAAGGGCATATTGAAGAAGGATCAGCCGAGTGGTTCTTGTGGGAGAACAACTCCATTTGGCTCACTAACTTCACACACCATCAGGCTTCCAAGCAGCTCTCAAGGAAACTCAGTTTTCACACTCTATGCTTAGTGCCCTTTGAGTGCATTATCTAGGAATGAACCTGGTAGAGCATCCCACAGAAACGAATGCTCCACATGCGGGTTTCACATGCCACCAACTCCACATTCACAGGCAACTTCAGCGCCACAGCCGTTTTCAGATAGCCCTCAATGCAAAGGCTCTAGACGCAAATATTGGTGTGAGAGCTAATTCAATCAAGGAAACACTGCATGTTGGTGAAGGGCATATTGAAGAAGGATCAGCCGAGTGGTTCTTGTGGGAGAACAACTCCATTTGGCTCACTAACTTCACACACCATCAGGCTTCCAAGCAGCTCTCAAGCAAACTCACTTTTCACACTCTATGCTTAGTGCCCTTGAGTATCTAGGACTGAAATGAAGCTTGGTGAGCATCCCACACAAACGAATGCTCCACATGCGGGTTTCACATGCCACCAACTCCACATTCACAGGCAACTTCAGCGCCACAGCCGTTTTCAGATAGCCCTCAATGCAAAGGCTCTAGACGCAAATATTGGTGTGAGAGCTAATTCAATCAAGGAAACACTGCATGTTGGTGAAGGGCATATTGAAGAAGGATCAGCCGAGTGGTTCTTGTGGGACAACAACAACATTTGGCTCACTAACTTCACACACCATCAGGCTTCCAAGCAGCTCTCAAGGAAACTCAGTTTTCACACTCTATGCTTAGTGCGCTTTGAGTGCATTATCTAGGAATGAACCTGGTAGAGCATCCCACACAAACGAATGCTCCACATGCGGGTTTCACATGCCACCAACTCCACATTCACAGGCAACTTCAGCGCCACAGCCGTTTTCAGATAGCCCTCAATGCAAAGGCTCTAGATGCAAATATTGGTGTGAGAGCTAATTCAATCAAGGAAACACTGCATGTTGGTGAAGGGCATATTGAAGAAGGATCAGCCGAGTGGTTCTTGTGGGAGAACAACTCCATTTGGCTCACTAACTTCACACACCATCAGGCTTCCAAGCAGCTCTCAAGGAAACTCAGTTTTCACACTCTATGCTTAGTGCCCTTTGAGTGCCTAGGACTGAAATGAAGCTTGGTGAGCATCCCACACAAACGAATGCTCCACATGCGGGTTTCACATGCCACCAACTCCACATTGACAGGCAACTTCAGCGCCACAGCCGTTTTCAGATAGCCCTCAATGCAAAGGCTCTAGACGCAAATATTGGTGTGAGAGCTAATTCAATCAAGGAAACACTGCATGTTGGTGAAGGGCATATTGAAGAAGGATCAGCCGAGTGGTTCTTGTGGGACAACAACACCATTTGGCTCACTAACTTCACACACCATCAGGCTTCCAATCAGCTCTCAAGGAAACGCAGTTTTCACACTCTATGCTTAGTGCCCTTTGAGTGCATTATCTAGGAATTAACCTGGTAGAGCATCCCACACAAATGAATGCTTCACATGCGGGTTTCACATGCCACCAACTCCACATTGACAGGCAACTTCAGCGCCACAGCCGTTTTCAGATAGCACTCAATGCAAAGGCTCTAGACACAAATATTGGTGTGAGAGCTAATTCAATCAAGGAAACACTGCATGTTGGTGAAGGGCATATTGAAGAAGGATCAGCCGAGTGGTTCTTGTGGGAGAACAACTGCATTTGGCTCACTGACTTCACACACCATCAGGCTTCCAAGTAGCTCTCAAGGAAACTCAGTTTTCACACTCTATGCTTAGTGCGCTTTGAGTGCATTATCTAGGAATGAACCTGGTAGAGCATCCCACACAAACGAATGCTCCACATGCGGGTTTCACATGCCACCAACTCCACATTCACAGGCAACTTCAGCGCCACAGCCGTTTTCAGATAGCCCTCAATGCAAAGGCTCTAGATGCAAATATTGGTGTGAGAGCTAATTCAATCAAGGAAACACTGCATGTTGGTGAAGGGCATATTGAAGAAGGATCAGCCGAGTGGTTTTTTCTGGGAGAACAACTCCATTTGGCTCACTAACTTCACACACCATCAGGCTTCCAAGCAGCTCTCAAGGAAATTCAGTTTTCACACTCTATGCTTAGTGCGCTTTGAGTGCATTAGCTAGGAATGAACCTGGTAGAGCATCCCACACAAACGAATGCTCCACATGCGGATTTCACAAGCCACCAACTCCACATTCACAGGCAACTTCAGCGCCACAGCCGTTTTCAGGTAGCCCTCAATGGAAAGGCTCTAGACGCAAATATTTGTGTGAGAGCTAATTCAATCAAGGAAACACTGCATGTTGGTGAAGGGCATATTGAAGAAGGATCAGCCGAGTGGTTCTTGTGGGAGAACAACTCCATTTGGCTCACTAACTTCACACACCATCAGGCTTCCAAGCAGCTCTCAAGGAAACTCAGTTTTCACACTCTATGCTTAGTGCCCTTTGAGTACCTAGGACTGAAATGAAGCTTGGTGAGCATCCCACACAAACGAATGCTCCACATGCGGGTTTCACATGCCACCAACTCCACATTGACAGGCAACTTCAGCGCCACAGCCGTTTTCAGATAGCACTCAATGCAAAGGCTCTAGACGCAAATATTGGTGTGAGAGCTAATTCAATCAAGGAAATACTGCATGTTGATGAAGGGCATATTTAAGAAGGATCAGCCGAGTGGTTCTTGTGGGAGAACAACTCCATTTGGCTCACTAACTTCACACACCATCAGGCTTCCAAGCAGCTCTCAAGGAAACTCAGTTTTCACACTCTATGCTTAGTGCCGTTTGAGTGCATTATCTAGGAATGAACCTGGTAGAGCATCCCACACAAACGAATGCTCCACATGCGGGTTTCACATGCCACCAACTCCACATTCACAGGCAACTTCAGCGCCACAGCCGTTTTCAGATAGCCCTCAATGCAAAGGCTCTACACGCAAATATTGGTGTGAGAGCTAATTCAATCAAGGAAACACTGCATGTTGGTGAAGGGCATATTGAAGAAGGATCAGCCGAGTGGTTTTTTGTGGGAGAACAACTCCATTTGGCTCACTAACTTCACACACCATCAGGGTTCCAAGCAGCTCTCAAGGAAACTCAGTTTTCACACTCTATGCTTAGTGCCCTTTGAGTGCATTATCTAGGAATGAACCTGGTAGAACATCCCACACAAACGAATGCTCCACATGCGGGTTTCACATGCCACCAACTCCACATTCACAGGCAACTTCAGCGCCACAGCCGTTTTCAGATAGCCCTCAATGCAAAGGCTCTAGACGGAAATATTGGTGTGAGAGCTAATTCAATCAAGGAAACACTGCATGTTGGTGAAGGGCATATTGAAGAAGGATCAGCCGAGTGGTTTTTTGTGGGAGAACAACTCCATTTGGCTCACTAACTTCACACACCATCAGGCTTCCAAGCAGCTCTCAAGGAAACTCAGTTTTCACACTCTATGCTTAGTGCCCATTGACTGCATTATCTAGGAATGAACCTGGTAGAACATCCCACACAAACGAATGCTCCACATGCGGGTTTCACATGCCACCAACTCCACATTCACAGGCAACTTCAGCGCCACAGCCGTTTTCAGATAGCCCTCAATGCAAAGGCTCTAGATGCAAATATTGGTGTGAGAGCTAATTCAATCAAGGAAACACTGCATGTTGGTGAAGGGCATATTGAAGAAGGATCAGCCTAGTGGTTCTTGTGGGAGAACAACTCCATTTGGCTCACTAACTTCACACACCATCAGGCTTCCAAGCAGCTCTCAAGGAAACTCAGTTTTCACACTCTATGCTTAGTGCCCTTTGAGTGCATTATCTAGGAATGAACCTGGTAGAGCATCCCACACAAACGAATGCTCCACATGCGGGTTTCACATGCCACCAACTCCACATTGACAGGCAACTTCAGCGCCACAGCCGTTTTCAGATAGCCCTCAATTCAAAGGCTCTAGACGCAAATATTGGTGTGAGAGCTAATTCAATCAAGGAAACACTGCATGTTGGTGAAGGGCATATTGAAGAAGGATCAGCCGAGTGGTTTTTTGTTGGAGAACAACTCCATTTGGCTCACTAACTTCACACACCTTCAGGCTTCCAAGCAGCTCTCAAGGAAACTCAGTTTTCACACTCTATGCTTAGTGCCCTTTGAGTGCATTATCTAGGAATGAAACTGGTAGAACATCCCACACAAACGAATGCTCCACATGCGGGTTTCACATGCCACCAACTCCACATTCACAGGCAACTTCAGCGCCACAGCCGTTTTCAGATAGCCCTCAATGCAAAGGCTCTAGACGCAAATATTGGTGTGAGAGCTAATTCAATCAAGGAAACACTGCATGTTGGTGAAGGGCATATTGAAGAAGGATCAGCCGAGTGGTTCTTGTGGGAGAACAACTCCATTTGGCTCACTAACTTCACACACCATCAGGCTTCCAAGCAGCTCTCAAGGAAACTCAGTTTTCACACTCTATGCTTAGTGCCCTTTGAGTGCCTAGGACTGAAATGAAGCTTGGTGAGCATCCCACACAAACGAATGCTCCACATGCGGGTTTCACATGCCACCAACTCCACATTCACAGGCAACTTCAGCGCCACAGCCGTTTTCAGATAGCCCTCAATGCAAAGGCTCTAGACGCAAATATTGGTGTGAGAGCTAATTCAATCAAGGAAACACTGCATGTTGGTGAAGGGCATATTGAAGAAGGATCAGCCGAGTGGTTCTTGTGGGAGAACAACTCCATTTGGCTCACTAACTTCACACACCATCAGGGTTCCAAGCAGCTCTCAAGGAAACTCAGTTTTCACACTCTATGCTTAGTGCCCTTTGAGTGCCTAGGACTGACATGAAGCTTGGTGAGCATCCCACACAAACGAATGCTCCACATGCGGGTTTCACATGCCACCAACTCCACATTCACAGGCAACTTCAGCGCCACAGCCGTTTTCAGATAGCCCTCAATGCAAAGGCTCTAGACGCAAATATTGGTGTGAGAGCTAATTCAATCAAGGAAACACTGCATGTTGGTGAAGGGCATATTGAAGAAGGATCAGCCGAGTGGTTCTTGTGGGAGAACAACTCCATTTGGCTCACTAACTTCACACACCATCAGGCTTCCAAGCAGCTCTCAAGGAAACTCAGTTTTCACACTCTATGCTTCGTGCCCTTTGAGTGCATTATCTAGGAATGAACCTGGTAGAGCATCCCACACAAACGAATGCTCCACATGCGGGTTTCACATGCCAACAACTGCACATTCACAGGCAACTTCAGCGCCACAGCCGTTTTCAGATAGCCCTCAATGCAAAGGCTCTAGATGCAAATATTGGTGTGAGAGCTAATTCAATCAAGGAAACACTGCATGTTGGTGAAGGGCATATTGAAGAAGGATCAGCCGAGTGGTTTTTTGTGGGAGAACAACTCCATTTGGCTCACTAACTTCACACACCATCAGGCTTCCAAGCAGCTCTCAAGGAAACTCAGTTTTCACACTCTATGCTTAGTGCCCTTTGAGTGCATTATCTAGGAATGAACCTGGTAGAGCATCCCACACAAACGAATGCTCCACATGCGGATTTCACATGCCACCAACTCCACATTCACAGGCAACTTCAGCGCCACAGCCGTTTTCAGGTAGCCCTCAATGCAAAGGCTCTAGACGCAAATATTTGTGTGAGAGCTAATTCAATCAAGGAAACACTGCATGTTGGTGAAGGGCATATTGAAGAAGGATCAGCCGAGTGGTTTTTTGTGGGAGAACAACTCCATTTGGCTCACTAACTTCACACACCATCAGGGTTCCAAGCAGCTCTCAAGGAAACTCAGTTTTCACACTCTATGCTTAGTGCCCTTTGAGTACCTAGGACTGAAATGAAGCTTGGTGAGCATCCCACACAAACGAATGCTCCACATGCGGGTTTCACATGCCACCAACTGCACATTGACAGGCAACTTCAGCGCCACAGCCGTTTTCAGATAGCCCTCAATGCAAAGGCTCTAGACGCAAATATTGGTGTGAGAGCTAATTCAATCAAGGAAATACTGCATGTTGGTGAAGGGCATATTGAAGAAGGATCAGCCGAGTGGTTCTTGTGGGAGAACAACTCCATTTGGCTCACTAACTTCACACACCATCAGGCTTCCAAGCAGCTCTCAAGGAAACTCAGTTTTCACACTCTATGCTTAGTGCCCTTTGAGTGCATTATCTAGGAATGAACCTGGTAGAGCATCCCACACAAACGAATGCTCCACATGCGGGTTTCACATGCCACCAACTCCACATTCACAGGCAACTTCAGCGCCACAGCCGTTTTCAGATAGCCCTCAATGCAAAGGCTCTAGACGCAAATATTGGTGTGAGAGCTAATTCAATCAAGGAAACACTGCATGTTGGTGAAGGGCATATTGAAGAAGGATCAGCGGAGTGGTTTTTTGTGGGAGAACAACTCCATTTGGCTCACTAACTTCACACACCATCAGGGTTCCAAGCAGCTCTCAAGGAAACTCAGTTTTCACACTCTATGCTTAGTGCCCTTTGAGTGCATTATCTAGGAATGAACCTGGTAGAGCATCCCACACAAACGAATGCTCCACATGCGGGTTTCACATGCCACCAATTCCACATTCACAGGCAACTTCAGCGCCACAGCCGTTTTCAGATAGCCCTCAATACAAAGGCTCTAGACGCAAATATTGGTGTGAGAGATAATTCAATCAAGGAAACACTGCATGTTGGTGAAGGGCATATTGAAGAAGGATCAGCCGAGTGGTTCTTGTGGGAGAACAACTCCATTTGGCTCACTAACTTCACACACCATCAGGCTTCCAAGCAGCTCTCAAGGAAACGCAGTTTTCACACTCTATGCTTAGTGCCCGTTGAGTGCATTATCTAGGAATGAACCTGGTAGAGCATCCCACACAAACGAATGCTCCACATGCGGGTTTCACATGCCACCAACTCCACATTCACAGGCAACTTCAGCGCCACAGCCGTTTTCAGATAGCACTCACTGCAAAGGCTCTAGACGCAAATATTGGTGTGAGAGCTAATTCAATCAAGGAAACAATGCATGTTGGTGAAGGGCATATTGAAGAAGGATCAGCCGAGTGGTTTTTTCTGGGAGAACAACTCCATTTGGCTCACTAACTTCACACACCATCAGGCTTCCAAGCAGCTCTCAAGGAAACTCAGTTTTCACACTCTATGCTTAGTGCCCTTTGAGTGCCTAGGACTGAAATGAAGCTTGGTGAGCATCCCACACAAACGAATGCTCCACATGCGGGTTTCACATGCCACCAACTCCACATTCACAGGCAACTTCAGCGCCACAGCCGTTTTCAGATAGCCCTCAATGCAAAGGCTCTAGACGCAAATATTGGTGTGAGAGCTAATTCAATCAAGGAAACACTGCATGTTGGTGAAGGGCATATTGAAGAAGGATCAGCCGAGTGGTTCTTGTGGGAAAACAACACCATTTGGCTCACTAACTTCACACACCATCAGGCTTCCAAGCAGCTCTCAAAGAAACTTAGTTTTCACACTCTATGCTTAGTGCCCTTTGAGTGCATTATCTAGGAATTAACCTGGTAGAGCATCCCACACAAATGAATGCTTCACATGCGGGTTTCACATGCCACCAACTCCACATTCACAGGCAACTTCAGCGCCACAGCCGTTTTCAGATAGCACTCAATGCAAAGGCTCTAGACACAAATATTGGTGTGAGAGCTAATTCAATCAAGGAAACACTGCATGTTGGTGAAGGGCATATTGAAGAAGGATCAGCCGAGTGGTTCTTGTGGGAGAACAACTCCATTTGGCTCACTGACTTCACACACCATCAGGCTTCCAAGTAGCTCTCAAGGAAACTCAGTTTTCACACTCTATGCTTAGTGCCCTTTGAGTGCATTATCTAGGAATGAACCTGGTAGAGCATCCCACACAAACGAATGCTCCACATGCGGGTTTCACATGCCACCAACTCCACATTGACAGGCAACTTCAGCGCCACAGCCGTTTTCAGATAGCCCTCAATGCAAAGGCTCTAGACGCAAATATTGGTGTGAGAGCTAATTCAATCAAGGAAACACTGCATGTTGGTGAAGGGCATATTGAAGAAGGATCAGCCGAGTGGTTCTTGTGGGAGAACAACTCCATTTGGCTCACTAACTTCACACACCATCAGGCTTCCAAGCAGCTCTCAAGGAAACTCAGTTTTCACACTCTATGCTTAGTGCCCTTTGAGTGCATTATCTAGGAATGAACCTGGTAGAGCATCCCACACAAACGAATGCTCCACATTCGGGTTTCACATGCCACCAACTCCACATTCACAGGCAACTTCAGCGCCACAGCCGTTTTCAGATAGCCCTCAATGCAAAGGCTCTAGACGCAAATATTGGTGTGAGAGCTAATTCAATCAAGGAAACACTGCATGTTGGTGAAGGGCATATTGAAGAAGGATCAGCGGAGTGGTTTTTTGTGGGAGAACAACTCCATTTGGCTCACTAACTTCACACACCATCAGGGTTCCAAGCAGCTCTCAAGGAAACTCAGTATTCACACTCTATGCTTAGTGCCCTTTGAGTGCATTATCTAGGAATGAACCTGGTAGAGCATCCCACACAAACGAATGCTCCACATGCGGGTTTCACATGCCACCAATTCCACATTCACAGGCAACTTCAGCGCCACAGCCGTTTTCAGATAGCCCTCAATACAAAGGCTCTAGACGCAAATATTGGTGTGAGAGATAATTCAATCAAGGAAACACTGCATGTTGGTGAAGGGCATATTGAAGAAGGATCAGCCGAGTGGTTCTTGTGGGAGAACAACTCCATTTGGCTCACTAACTTCACACACCATCAGGCTTCCAAGCAGCTCTCAAGGAAACGCAGTTTTCACACTCTATGCTTAGTGCCCTTTGAGTGCATTATCTAGGAATGAACCTGGTAGAGCATCCCACACAAACGAATGCTCCACATGCGGGTTTCACATGCCACCAACTCCACATTCACAGGCAACTTCAGCGCCACAGCCGTTTTCAGATAGCCCTCAATGCAAAGGCTCTAGACGCAAATATTGGTGTGAGAGCTAATTCAATCAAGGAAACACTGCATGTTGGTGAAGGGTATATTGAAGAAGGATCAGCCGAGTGGTTTTTTCTGGGAGAACAACTCCATTTGGCTCACTAACTTCACACACCATCAGGCTTCCAAGCAGCTCTCAAGGAAACTCAGTTTTCACACTCTATGCTTAGTGCCCTTTGAGTGCCTAGGACAGAAATGAAGCTTGGTGAGCATCCCACACAAACGAATGCTCCACATGCGGGTTTCACATGCCACCAACTCCACATTCACAGGCAACTTCAGCGCCACAGCCGTTTTCAGATAGCCCTCAATGCAAAGGCTCTAGACGCAAATATTGGTGTGAGAGCTAATTCAATCAAGGAAACACTGCATGTTGGTGAAGGGCATATTGAAGAAGGATCAGCCGAGTGGTTCTTGTGGGAAAACAACACCATTTGGCTCACTAACTTCACACACCATCAGGCTTCCAAGCAGCTCTCAAAGAAACTTAGTTTTCACACTCTATGCTTAGTGCCCTTTGAGTGCATTATCTAGGAATTAACCTGGTAGAGCATCCCACACAAATGAATGCTTCACATGCGGGTTTCACATGCCACCAACTCCACATTCACAGGCAACTTCAGCGCCACAGCCGTTTTCAGATAGCACTCAATGCAAAGGCTCTAGACACAAATATTGGTGTGAGAGCTAATTCAATCAAGGAAACACTGCATGTTGGTGAAGGGCATATTGAAGAAGGATCAGCCGAGTGGTTCTTGTGGGAGAACAACTCCATTTGGCTCACTGACTTCACACACCATCAGGCTTCCAAGTAGCTCTCAAGGAAACTCAGTTTTCACACTCTATGCTTAGTGCCCTTTGAGTGCATTATCTAGGAATGAACCTGGTAGAGCATCCCACACAAACGAATGCTCCACATGCGGGTTTCACATGCCACCAACTCCACATTCACAGGCAACTTCAGCGCCACAGCCGTTTTCAGATAGCCCTCAATGCAAAGGCTCTAGATGCAAATATTGGTGTGAGAGCTAATTCAATCAAGGAAACACTGCATGTTGGTGAAGGGCATATTGAAGAAGGATCAGCGGAGTGGTTTTTTGTGGGAGAACAACTCCATTTGGCTCACTAACTTCACACACCATCAGGCTTCCAAGCAGCTCTCAAGCAAACTCAGTTTTCACACTCTATGCTTAGTGCCCTTTGAGTGCATTATCTAGGAATGAACCTGGTAGAGCATCCCACACAAACGAATGCTCCACATGCGGGTTTCACATGCCACCAATTCCACATTCACAGGCAACTTCAGCGCCACAGCCGTTTTCAGATAGCCCTCAATACAAAGGCTCTAGACGCAAATATTGGTGTGAGAGATAATTCAATCAAGGAAACACTGCATGTTGGTGAAGGGCATATTGAAGAAGGATCAGCCGAGTGGTTCTTGTGGGAGAACAACTCCATTTGGCTCACTAACTTCACACACCATCAGGTTTCCAAGCAGCTCTCAAGGAAACGCAGTTTTCACACTCTATGCTTAGTGCCCGTTGAGTGCATTATCTAGGAATGAACCTGGTAGAGCATCCCACACAAACGAATGCTCCACATTCGGGTTTCACATGCCACCAACTCCACATTCACAGGCAACTTCAGCGCCACAGCCGTTTTCAGATAGCCCTCAATGCAAAGGCTCTAGACGCAAATATTGGTGTGAGAGCTAATTCAATCAAGGAAACACTGCATGTTGGTGAAGGGCATATTGAAGAAGGATCAGCCGAGTGGTTTTTTCTGGGAGAACAACTCCATTTGGCTCACTAACTTCACACACCATCAGGCTTCCAAGCAGCTCTCAAGGAAACTCAGTTTTCACACTCTATGCTTAGTGCCCTTTGAGTGCCTAGGACTGAAATGAAGCTTGGTGAGCATCCCACACAAACGAATGCTCCACATGCGGGTTTCACATGCCACCAACTCCACATTCACAGGCAACTTCAGCGCCACAGCCGTTTTCAGATAGCCCTCAATGCAAAGGCTCTAGACGCAAATATTGGTGTGAGAGCTAATTCAATCAAGGAAACACTGCATGTTGGTGAAGGGCATATTGAAGAAGGATCAGCCGAGTGGTTCTTGTGGGAGAACAACTCCATTTGGCTCACTAACTTCACACACCATCAGGCTTCCAAGCAGCTCTCAAAGAAACTTAGTTTTCACACTCTATGCTTAGTGCCCTTTGAGTGCATTATCTAGGAATTAACCTGGTAGAGCATCCCACACAAATGAATGCTTCACATGCGGGTTTCACATGCCACCAACTCCACATTCACAGGCAACTTCAGCGCCACAGCCGTTTTCAGATAGCACTCAATGCAAAGGCTCTAGACGCAAATATTGGTGTGAGAGCTAATTCAATCAAGGAAACACTGCATGTTGGTGAAGGGCATATTGAAGAAGGATCAGCCGAGTGGTTCTTGTGGGAGAACAACTCCATTTGGCTCACTGACTTCACACACCATCAGGCTTCCAAGTAGCTCTCAAGGAAACTCAGTTTTCACACTCTATGCTTAGTGCCCTTTGAGTGCATTATCTAGGAATGAACCTGGTAGAGCATCCCACACAAACGAATGCTCCACATGCGGGTTTCACATGCCACCAACTCCACATTCACAGGCAACTTCAGCGCCACAGCCGTTTTCAGATAGCCCTCAATGCAAAGGCTCTAGATGCAAATATTGGTGTGAGAGCTAATTCAATCAAGGAAACACTGCATGTTGGTGAAGGGCATATTGAAGAAGGATCAGCCGAGTGGTTCTTGTGGGAGAACAACTCCATTTGGCTCACTGACTTCACACACCATCAGGCTTCCAAGCAGCTCTCAAGGAAACTCAGTTTTCACACTCTATGCTTAGTGCCCTTTGAGTACCTAGGACTGAAATGAAGCTTGGTGAGCATCCCACACAAACGAATGCTCCACATGCGGGTTTCACATGCCACCAACTCCACATTCACAGGCAACTTCAGCGCCACAGCCGTTTTCAGATAGCCCTCAATGCAAAGGCTCTAGACGCAAATATTGGTGTGAGCGCTAATTCAATCAAGGAAATACTGCATGTTGGTGAAGGGCATATTGAAGAAGGATCAGCCGAGTGGTTCTTGTGGGAGAACAACTCCATTTGGCTCACTAACTTCACACACCATCAGGCTTCCAAGCAGCTCTCAAGGAAACTCAGTTTTCACACTCTATGCTTAGTGCCCTTTGAGTGCATTATCTAGGAATGAACCTGGTAGAACATCCCACACAAACGAATGCTCCACATGCGGGTTTCACATGCCACCAACTCCACATTCACAGGCAACTTCAGCGCCACAGCCGTTTTCAGATAGCCCTCAATGCAAAGGCTGTAGACGCAAATATTGGTGTGAGAGCTAATTCAATCAAGGAAACACTGCATCTTGGTGAAGGGCATATTGAAGAAGGATCAGCCGAGTGGTTCTTGTGGGAGAACAACTCCATTTGGCTCACTAACTTCACACACCATCAGGCTTCCAAGCAGCTCTCAAGGAAACTCAGTTTTCACACTCTATGCTTAGTGCCCTTTGAGTACCTAGGACTGAAATGAAGCTTGGTGAGCATCCCACACAAACGAATGCTCCACATGCGGGTTTCACATGCCACCAACTCCACATTCACAGGCAACTTCAGCGCCACAGCCATTTTCAGATAGCCCTCAATGCAAAGGCTCTAGGTGCAAATATTGGTGTGAGAGCTAATTCAATCAAGGAAACACTGCATGTTGGTGAAGGGCATATTGAAGAAGGATCAGCCGAGTGGTTCTTGTGGGAGAACAACTCCATTTGGCTCACTAACTTCACACACCATCAGGCTTCCAAGCAGCTCTCAAGGAAACTCAGTTTTCACACTCTATGCTTAGTGCCCTTTGAGTGCATTATCTAGGAATGAACCTGGTAGAGCATCCCACACAAACGAATGCTCCACATGCGGGTTTCACATGCCACCAACTCCACATTCACAGGCAACTTCAGCGCCACAGCCGTTTTCAGATAGCCCTCAATGCAAAGGCTCTAGACGCAAATATTGGTGTGAGAGCTAATTCAGTCAAGGAAACACTGCATGTTGGTGAAGGGCATATTGAAGAAGGATCAGCCGAGTGGTTTTTTGTGGGAGAACAACTCCATTTGGCTCACTAACTTCACACACCTTCAGGGTTCCAAGCAGCTCTCAAGGAAACTCAGTTTTCACACTCTATGCTTAGTGCGCTTTGAGTGCATTATCTAGGAATGAACCTGGTAGAACATCCCACACAAACGAATGCTCCACATGCGGGTTTCACATGCCACCAACTCCACATTCACAGGCAACTTCAGCGCCACAGCCGTTTTCAGATAGCCCTCAATGCAAAGGCTCTAGACGCAAATATTGGTGTGAGAGCTAATTCAATCAAGGAAACACTGCATGTTGGTGAAGGGCATATTGAAGAAGGATCAGCCGAGTGGTTCTTGTGGGAGAACAACTCCATTTGGCTCACTAACTTCACACACCATCAGGCTTCCAAGCAGCTCTCAAGGAAACTCAGTTTTCACACTCTATGCTTAGTGCCCTTTGAGTGCATTATCTAGGAATGAACCTGGTAGAGCATCCCACACAAACGAATGCTCCACATGCGGGTTTCACATGCCACCAACTCCACATTCTTAGGCAACTTCAGCGCCACAGCCGTTTTCAGATAGCCCTCAATGCAAAGGCTCTAGACGCAAATATTGGTGTGAGAGCTAATTCAATCAAGGAAACACTGCATCTTGGTGAAGGGCATATTGAAGAAGGATCAGCCGAGTGGTTCTTGTGGGAGAACAACTCCATTTGGCTCACTAACTTCACACACCATCAGGCTTCCAAGCAGCTCTCAAGCAAACTCAGTTTTCACACTCTATGCTTAGTGCCCTTTGAGTTCCTAGGACTGACATGAAGCTTGGTGAGCATCCCACACAAACGAATGCTCCACATGCGGGTTTCACATGCCACCAACTCCACATTCACAGGCAACTTCAGCGCCACAGCCGTTTTCAGATAGCCCTCAATGCAAAGGCTGTAGACGCAAATATTGGTGTGAGAGCTAATTCAATCAAGGAAACACTGCATGTTGGTGAAGGGCATATTGAAGAAGGATCAGCCGAGTGGTTCTTGTGGGAGAACAACTCCATTTGGCTCACTAACTCCACACACCATCAGGCTTCCAAGCAGCTCTCAAGGAAACTCAGTTTTCACACTCTATGCTTAGTGCCCTTTGAGTGCCCAGGACTGACATGAAGCTTGGTGAGCATCCCACACAAACGAATGCTCCACATGCGGGTTTCACATGCCACCAACTCCACATTCACAGGCAACTTCAGCGCCACAGCCGTTTTCAGATAGCCCTCAATGCAAAGGCTCTAGACGCAAATATTGGTGTGAGAGCTAATTCAATCAAGGAAACACTGCATGTTGGTGAAGGGCATATTGAAGAAGGATCAGCCGAGTGGTTCTTGTGGGAGAACAACTCCATTTGGCTCACTAACTTCACACACCATCAGGCTTCCAAGCAGCTCTCAAGGAAACTCAGTTTTCACACTCTATGCTTAGTGCCCTTTGAGTGCATTATCTAGGAATGAACCTGGTAGAGCATCCCACACAAACGAATGCTCCACATGCGGGTTTCACATGCCACCAACTCCACATTCTTAGGCAACTTCAGCGCCACAGCCGTTTTCAGATAGCCCTCAATGCAAAGGCTCTAGACGCAAATATTGGTGTGAGAGCTAATTCAATCAAGGAAACACTGCATCTTGGTGAAGGGCATATTGAAGAAGGATCAGCCGAGTGGTTCTTGTGGGAGAACAACTCCATTTGGCTCACTAACTTCACACACCATCAGGCTTCCAAGCAGCTCTCAAGCAAACTCAGTTTTCACACTCTATGCTTAGTGCCCTTTGAGTTCCTAGGACTGACATGAAGCTTGGTGAGCATCCCACACAAACGAATGCTCCACATGCGGGTTTCACATGCCACCAACTCCACATTCACAGGCAACTTCAGCGCCACAGCCGTTTTCAGATAGCCCTCAATGCAAAGGCTGTAGACGCAAATATTGGTGTGAGAGCTAATTCAATCAAGGAAACACTGCATGTTGGTGAAGGGCATATTGAAGAAGGATCAGCCGAGTGGTTCTTGTGGGAGAACAACTCCATTTGGCTCACTAACTCCACACACCATCAGGCTTCCAAGCAGCTCTCAAGGAAACTCAGTTTTCACACTCTATGCTTAGTGCCCTTTGAGTGCCCAGGACTGACATGAAGCTTGGTGAGCATCCCACACAAACGAATGCTCCACATGCGGGTTTCACATGCCACCAACTCCACATTCACAGGCAACTTCAGCGCCACAGCCGTTTTCAGATAGCCCTCAATGCAAAGGCTCTAGACGCAAATATTGGTGTGAGAGCTAATTCAATCAAGGAAACACTGCATATTGGTGAAGGGCATATTGAAGAAGGATCAGCCGAGTGGTTCTTGTGGGAGAACAACTCCATTTGGCTCACTAACTTCACACACCATCAGGCTTCCAAGCAGCTCTCAAGGAAACTCAGTTTTCACACTCTATGCTTAGTGCCCTTTGAATGCATTATCTAGGAATGAACCTGGTAGAGCATCCCACACAAACGAATGCTCCACATGCGGGTTTCACATGCCACCAACTCCACATTCACAGGCAAATTCAGCGCCACAGCCGTTTTCAGATAGCCCTCAATGCAAAGGCTCTAGACGCAAATATTGGTGTGAGAGCTAATTCAATCAAGGAAACACTGCATGTTGGTGAAGGGCATATTGAAGAAGGATCAGCCGAGTGGTTCTTGTGGGAGAACAACTCCATTTGGCTCACTAACTTCACACACCATCAGGCTTCCAAGCAGCTCTCAAGGAAACTCAGTTTTCACACTCTATGCTTAGTGCCCTTTGAGTACCTAGGACTGAAATGAAGCTTGGTGAGCATCACACACAAACGAATGCTCCACATGCGGGTTTCACATGCCACCAACTCCACATTGACAGGCAACTTCAGCGCCACAGCCGTTTTCAGATAGCCCTCAATGCAAAGGCTCTAGGCGCAAATATTGGTGTGAGAGCTAATTCAATCAAGGAAACACTGCATGTTGGTGAATGGCATATTGAAGAAGGATCAGCCGAGTGGTTCTTGTGGGAGAACAACTCCATTTGGCTCACTAACTTCACACACCATCAGGCTTCCAAGCAGCTCTCAAGCAAACTCAGTTTTCACACTCTATGCTTAGTGCCCTTTGAGCGCCTAGGACTGACATGAAGCTTGGTGAGCATCCCACACAAACGAATGCTCCACATGCGGGTTTCACATGCCACCAACTCCACATTGACAGGCAACTTCAGCGCCACAGCCGTTTTCAGATAGCCCTCAATGCAAAGGCTCTAGACGCAAATATTGGTGTGAGAGCTAATTCAATCAAGGAAACACTGCATGTTGGTGAAGGGCATATTGAAGAAGGATCAGCCGAGTGGTTCTTGTGGGAGAACAACTCCATTTGGGTCACTAACTTCACACACCATCAGGCTTCCAAGCAGCTCTCAAGGAAACTCAGTTTTCACACTCTATGCTTAGTGCCCTTTGAGTGCATTATCTAGGAATGAACCTGGTAGAGCATCCCACAGAAACGAATGCTCCACATGCGGGTTTCACATGCCACCAACTCCACATTCACAGGCAACTTCAGCGCCACAGCCGTTTTCAGATAGCCCTCAATGCAAAGGCTCTAGACGCAAATATTGGTGTGGGAGCTAATTCAATCAAGGAAACACTGCATGTTGGTGAAGGGCATATTGAAGAAGGATCAGCCGAGTGGTTCTTGTGGGAGAACAACTGCATTTGACTCACTAACTTCACACACCATCAGGCTTCCAAGCAGCTCTCAAGGAAACTCAGTTTTCACACTCTATGCTTAGTGCCCTTTGAGTGCCTAGGACTGACATGAAGCTTGGTGAGCATCCCACACAAACGAATGCTCCACATGCGGGTTTCACATGCCACCAACTCCACATTCACAGGCAACTTCAGCGCCACAGCCGTTTTCAGATAGCCCTCAATGCAAAGGCTCTAGATGCAAATATTGGTATGAGAGCTAATTCAATCAAGGAAACACTGCATGTTGGTGAAGGGCATATTGAAGAAGGATCAGCCGAGTAGTTCTTGTGGGAGAACAACTCCATTTGGCTCACTAACTTCACACACCATCAGGCTTCCAAGCAGCTCTCAAGGAAACTCAGTTTTCACACTCTATGCTTAGTGCCCTTTGAGTGCATTATCTAGGAATGAACCTGGTAGAGCATCCCACACAAACGAATGCTCCACATGCGGGTTTCACATGCCACCAACTCCACATTCACAGGCAACTTCAGCGCCACAGCCGTTTTCAGATAGCCCTCAATGCAAAGGCTCTAGACGCAAATATTGGTGTGAGAGCTAATTCAATCAAGGAAACACTGCATGTTGGTGAAGGGCATATTGAAGAAGGATCAGCCGAGTGGTTCTTGTGGGAGAACAACTCCATTTGGCTCACTAACTTCACACACTATCAGGCTTCCAAGCAGCTCTCAAGGAAACTCAGTTTTCACACTCTATGCTTAGTGCCCTTTGAGTGCATTATCTAGGAATGAACCTGGTAGAGCATCCCACACAAACGAATGCTCCACATGCGGGTTTCACATGCCACCAACTCCACATTCACAGGCAACTTCAGCGCCCCAGCCGTTTTCAGATAGCCCTCAATGCAAAGGCTCGAGACGCAAATATTGGTGTGAGAGCTAATTCAATCAAGGAAACACTGCATGTTGGTGAAGGGCATATTGAAGAAGGATCAGCCGAGTGGTTTTTTGAGGGAGTACAACTCCCTTTGGCTCACTAACTTCACACACCATCAGACTTCCAAGCAGCTCTCAAGGAAACTCAGTTTTCACACTCTATGCTTAGTGCCCTTCGAGTGCCTAGGACTGAAATGAAGCTTGGTGAGCATCCCACACAAACGAATGCTCCACATGCGGGTTTCACATGTCACCAACTCCACATTCACAGGCAACTTCAGCGCCACAGCCATTTTCAGATAGCCCTCAATGCAAAGGCTCTAGACGCAAATATTGGTGTGAGAGCTAATTCAATCAAGGAAACACTGCATGTTGGTGAAGGGCATATTGAAGAAGGATCAGCCGAGTGGTTCTTGTGGGAGAACAACTGCATTTGGCTCACTAACTTCACACACCATCAGGCTTCCAAGCAGCTCTCAAGGAAACTCAGTTTTCACACTCTATGCTTAGTGCCCTTTGAGTTCATTATCTAGGAATGAACCTGGTAGAACATCCCACACAAACGAATGCTCCACATGCGGGTTTCACATGCCACCAACTCCACATTCACAGGCAACTTCAGCGCCACAGCCGTTTTCAGATAGCCCTCAATGCAAAGGCTCTAGACGCAAATATTGGTGTGAGAGCTAATTCAATCAAGGAAACACTGCATGTTGGTGAAGGGCATATTGAAGAAGGATCAGCCGAGTGGTTCTTGTGGGAGAACAACTCCATTTGGCTCACTAACTTCACACACCATCAGGCTTCCAAGCAGCCCTCAAGGAAACTCAGTTTTCACACTCTATGCTTAGTGCCCTTTGAGTGCCTAGGACTGAAATGAAGCTTGGTGAGCATCCCACACAAACGAATGCTCCACATGCGGGTTTCACATGCCACCAACTCCACATTGACAGGCAACTTCAGCGCCACAGCCGTTTTCAGATAGCCCTCAATGCAAAGGCTCTAGACGCAAATATTGGTGTGAGAGCTAATTCAATCAAGGAAACACTGCATGTTGGTGAAGGGCATATTGAAGAAGGATCAGCCGAGTGGTTCTTGTGGGAGAACAACTCCATTTGGCTCACTAACTTCACACACCATCAGGCTTCCAAGCAGCTCTCTAGCAAACTCAGTTTTCACACTCTATGCTTAGTGCCCTTTGAGTGCCTAGGACTGACATGAAGCTTGGTGAGCATCCCACACAAACGAATGCTCCACATGCGGGTTTCACATGCCACCAACTCCACATTGACAGGCAACTTCAGCGCCACAGCCGTTTTCAGATAGCCCTCAATGCAAAGGCTCTAGGCGCAAATATTGGTGTGAGAGCTAATTCAATCAAGGAAACACTGCATGTTGGTGAAGGGCATATTGAAGAAGGATCAGCCGAGTGGTTCTTGTGGGAGAACAACTCCATTTGGCTCACTAACTTCACACACCATCAGGCTTCCAAGCAGCTCTCAAGGAAACTCAGTTTTCACACTCTATGCTTAGTGCCCTTTGAGTGCCTAGGACTGAAATGAACCTGGTAGAGCATCCCACACAAACGAATGCTCCACATGCGGGTTTCACATGCCACCAACTCCACATTGACAGGCAACTTCAGCGCCACAGCCGTTTTCAGATAGCCCTCAATGCAAAGGCTCTAGACGCAAATATTGGTGTGAGAGCTAATTCAATCAAGGAAACACTGCATGTTGGTGAAGGGCATATTGAAGAAGGATCAGCCGAGTGGTTCTTGTGGGAGAACAACTCCATTTGGCTCACTAACTTAACACACCATCAGGCTTCCAAGCAGCTCTCAAGGAAACTCAGTTTTCACACTCTATGCTTAGTGCCCTTTGAGTGCCTAGGACTGAAATGAAGCTTGGAGAGCATCCCACACAAACAAATGCTCCACATGCGGGTTTCACATGCCACCAACTCCACATTCACAGGCAACTTCAGCGCCACAGCCGTTTTCAGATAGCCCTCAATGCAAAGGCTCTAGACGCAAATATTGGTGTGAGAGCTAATTCAATCAAGGAAACACTGCATGTTGGTGAAGGGCATATTGAAGAAGGATCAGCCGAGTGGTTCTTGTGGGAGAACAACTCCATTTGGCTCACTAACTTCACACACCATCAGGCTTCCAAGCAGCTCTCAAGCAAACTCAGTTTTCACACTCTATGCTTAGTGCCCTTTGAGCGCCTAGGACTGACATGAAGCTTGGTGAGCATCCCACACAAACGAATGCTCCACATGCGGGTTTCACATGCCACCAACTCCACATTGACAGGCAACTTCAGCGCCACAGCCGTTTTCAGATAGCCCTCAATGCAAAGGCTCTAGACGCAAATATTGGTGTGAGAGCTAATTCAATCAAGGAAACACTGCATGTTGGTGAAGGGCATATTGAAGAAGGATCAGCCGAGTGGTTCTTGTGGGAGAACAACTCCATTTGGCTCACTAACTTCACACACCATCAGGCTTCGAAGCAGCTCTCAAGGAAACTCAGTTTTCACACTCTATGCTTAGTGCCCTTTGAGTGCATTATCTAGGAATGAACCTGGTAGAGCATCCCACACAAACGAATGCTCCACATGCGGGTTTCACATGCCACCAACTACACATTGACAGGCAACTTCAGCGCCACAGCCGTTTTCAGATAGCCCTCAATGCAAAAGCTCTAGACGCAAATATTGGTGTGAGAGCTAATTCAATCAAGGAAACACTGCATGTTGGTGAAGGGCATATTGAAGAAGGATCAGCCGAGTGGTTCTTGTGGGAGAACAACTCCATTTGGCTCACTAACTTCACTCAGCATCAGGCTTCCAAGCAGCTCTCTAGCAAACTCAGTTTTCACACTCTATGCTTAGTGCCCTTTGAGTGCCTAGGACTGACATGAAGCTTGGTGAGCATCCCACACAAACGAATGCTCCACATGCGGGTTTCACATGCCACCAACTCCACATTGACAGGCAACTTCAGCGCCACAGCCATTTTCAGATAGCCCTCAATGCAAAGGCTCTAGGCGCAAATATTGGTGTGAGAGCTAATTCAATCAAGGAAACACTGCATGTTGGTGAAGGGCATATTGAAGAAGGATCAGCCGAGTGGTTCTTGTGGGAGAACAACTCCATTTGGCTCACTAACTTCACTCACCATCAGGCTTCCAAGCAGCTCTCTAGCAAACTCAGTTTTCACACTCTATGCTTAGTGCCCTTTGAGTGCCTAGGACTGACATGAAGCTTGGTGAGCATCCCACACAAACGAATGTTCCACATGCGGGTTTCACATGCCACCAACTCCACATTGACAGGCAACTTCAGCGCCACAGCCGTTTTCAGATAGCCCTCAATGCAAAGGCTCTAGGCGCAAATATTGGTGTGAGAGCTAATTCAATCAAGGAAACACTGCATGTTGGTGAAGGGCATATTGAAGAAGGATCAGCCGAGTGGTTCTTGTGGGAGAACAACTCCATTTGGCTCACTAACTTCACACACCATCAGGCTTCCAAGCAGCTCTCAAGGAAACTCAGTTTTCACACTCTATGCTTAGTGCCCTTTGAGTGCCTAGGACTGACATGAAGCTTGGTGAGCATCCCACACAAACGAATGCTCCACATGCGGGTTTCACATGCCACCAACTCCACGTTGACAGGCAACTTCAGCGCCACAGCCGTTTTCAGATAGCCCTCAATGCAAAGGCTCTAGACGCAAATATTGGTGTGAGAGCTAATTCAATCAAGGAAACACTGCATGTTGGTGAAGGGCATATTGAAGAAGGATCAGCCGAGTGGTTCTTGTGGGAGAACAACTCCATTTGGCTCACTAACTTCACACACCATCAGGCTTCCAAGCAGCTCTCAAGGAAACTCAGTTTTCACACTCTATGCTTAGTGCCCTTTGAGTGCCTAGGACTGAAATGAAGCTTGGTGAGCATCCCACACAAACGAATGCTCCACATGCGGGTTTCACATGCCACCAACTCCACATTCACAGGCAACTTCAGCGCCACAGCCGTTTTCAGATAGCCCTCAATGCAAAGGCTCTAGACGCAAATATTGGTGTGAGAGCTAATTCAATCAAGGAAACACTGCATGTTGGTGAAGGGCATATTGAAGAAGGATCAGCCGAGTGGTTCTTGTGGGACAACAACTCCATTTGGCTCACTAACTTCACACACCATCAGGCTTCCAAGCAGCTCTCAAGCAAACTCAGTTTTCACACTCTATGCTTAGTGCCCTTTGAGTGCCTAGGACTGACATGAAGCTTGGTGAGCATCCCACACAAACGAATGCTCCACATGCGGGTTTCACATGCCACCAACTCCACATTGACAGGCAACTTCAGCGCCACAGCCGTTTTCAGATAGCCCTCAATGCAAAGGCTCTAGACGCAAATATTGGTGTGAGAGCTAATTCAATCAAGGAAACACTGCATGTTGGTGAAGGGCATATTGAAGAAGGATCAGCCGAGTGGTTCTTGTGGGAGAACAACTCCATTTGGCTCACTAACTTCACACACCATCAGGCTTCCAAGCAGCTCTCAAGGAAACTCAGTTTTCACACTCTATGCTTAGTGCCCTTTGAGTGCATTATCTAGGAATGAACCTGGTAGAGCATCCCACACAAACGAATGCTCCACATGCGGGTTTCACATGCCACCAACTCCACATTCACAGGCAACTTCAGCGCCACAGCCGTTTTCAGATAGCCCTCAATGCAAAGGCTCTAGACGCAAATATTGGTGTGAGAGCTAATTCAATCAAGGAAACACTGCATGTTGGTGAAGGGCTTATTGAAGAAGGATCAGCCGAGTGGTTCTTGTGGGAGAACAACTCCATTTGGCTCACTAACTTCACACACCATCAGGCTTCCAAGCAGCTCTCAAGGAAACTCAGTTTTCACACTCTATGCTTAGTGCCCTTTGAGTGCATTATCTAGGAATGAACCTGGTAGAGCATCCCACACAAACGAATGCTCCACATGCGGGTTTCACATGCCACCAACTCCACATTCACAGGCAACTTCAGCGCCACAGCCATTTTCAGATAGCCCTCAATGCAAAGGCTCTAGACGCAAATATTGGTGTGAGAGCTAATTCAATCAAGGAAACACTGCATGTTGGTGAAGGGCATATTGAAGAAGGATCAGCCAAGTGGTTCTTGTGGGAGAACAACTGCATTTGGCTCACTAACTTCACACACCATCAGGCTTCCAAGCAGCTTTCAAGGAAACTCAGTTTTCACACTCTATGCTTAGTGCCCTTTGAGTGCATTATCTAGGAATGAACCTGGTAGAGCATCCCACACAAACGAATGCTCCACATGCGGGTTTCACATGCCACCAACTCCACATTCACAGGCAACTTCAGCGCCACAGCCGTTTTCAGATAGCCCTCAATGCAAAGGCTCTAGACGCAAATATTGGTGTGAGAGCTAATTCAATCAAGGAAACACTGCATGTTGGTGAAGGGCATATTGAAGAAGGATCAGCCGAGTGGTTTTTGTGGGAGAACAACTCCATTTGACTCACTAACTTCACACACCATCAGGCTTCCAAGCAGCCCTCAAGGAAACTCAGTTTTCACACTCTATGCTTAGTGCCCTTTGAGTGCATTATCTAGGAATGAACCTGGTAGAGCATCCCACACAAACGAATGCTCCACATGCGGGTTTCACATGCCACCAACTCCACATTGACAGGCAACTTCAGCGCCACAGCCGTTTTCAGATAGCCCTCAATGCAAAGGCTCTAGGCGCAAATATTGGTGTGAGAGCTAATTCAATCAAGGAAACACTGCATGTTGGTGAAGGGCATATTGAAGAAGGATCAGCCGAGTGGTTCTTGTGGGAGAACAACTCCATTTGGCTCACTAACTTCACACACCATCAGGCTTCCAAGCAGCTCTCAAGGAAACTCAGTTTTCACACTCTATGCTTAGTGCCCTTTGAGTGCCTAGGACTGACATGAAGCTTGGTGAGCATCCCACACAAACGAATGCTCCACATGCGGGTTTCACATGCCACCAACTCCACATTGACAGGCAAATTCAGCGCCACAGCCGTTTTCAGATAGCCCTCAATGCAAAGGCTCTAGACGCAAATATTGGTGTGAGAGCTAATTCAATCAAGGAAACACTGCATGTTGGTGAAGGGCATATTGAAGAAGGATCAGCCGAGTGGTTCTTGTGGGAGAACAACTCCATTTGGCTCACTAACTTCACACACCATCAGGCTTCCAAGCAGCTCTCAAGGAAACTCAGTTTTCACACTCTATGCTTAGTGCCCTTTGAGTGCCTAGGACTGAAATGAAGCTTGGTGAGCATCCCACACAAACGAATGCTCCACATGCGGGTTTCACATGCCACCAACTCCACATTCACAGGCAACTTCAGCGCCACAGCCGTTTTCAGATAGCCCTCAATGCAAAGGCTCTAGACGCAAATATTGGTGTGAGAGCTAATTCAATCAAGGAAACACTGCATGTTGGTGAAGGGCATATTGAAGAAGGATCAGCCGAGTGGTTCTTGTGGGAGAACAACTCCATTTGGCTCACTAACTTCACACACCATCAGGCTTCCAAGCAGCTCTCAAGCAAACTCAGTTTTCACACTCTATGCTTAGTGCCCTTTGAGTGCCTAGGACTGACATGAAGCTTGGTGAGCATCCCACACAAACGAATGCTCCACATGCGGGTTTCACATGCCACCAACTCCACATTGACAGGCAACTTCAGCGCCACAGCCGTTTTCAGATAGCCCTCAATGCAAAGGCTCTAGACGCAAATATTGGTGTGAGAGCTAATTCAATCAAGGAAACACTGCATGTTGGTGAAGGGCATATTGAAGAAGGATCAGCCGAGTGGTTCTTGTGGGACAACAACTCCATTTGGCTCACTAACTTCACACACCATCAGGCTTCCAAGCAGCTCTCAAGGAAACTCAGTTTTCACACTCTATGCTTAGTGCCCTTTGAGTGCATTATCTAGGAATGAACCTGGTAGAGCATCCCACACAAACGAATGCTCCACATGCGGGTTTCACATGCCACCAACTCCACATTCACAGGCAACTTCAGCGCCACAGCCATTTTCAGATAGCCCTCAATGCAAAGGCTCTAGACGCAAATATTGGTGTGAGAGCTAATTCAATCAAGGAAACACTGCATGTTGGTGAAGGGCATATTGAAGAAGGATCAGCCAAGTGGTTCTTGTGGGAGAACAACTGCATTTGGCTCACTAACTTCACACACCATCAGGCTTCCAAGCAGCTTTCAAGGAAACTCAGTTTTCACACTCTATGCTTAGTGCCCTTTGAGTGCATTATCTAGGAATGAACCTGGTAGAACATCCCACACAAACGAATGCTCCACATGCGGGTTTCACATGCCACCAACTCCACATTCACAGGCAACTTCAGCGCCACAGCCGTTTTCAGATAGCCCTCAATGCAAAGGCTCTAGACGCAAATATTGGTGTGAGAGCTAATTCAATCAAGGAAACACTGCATGTTGGTGAAGGGCATATTGAAGAAGGATCAGCCGAGTGGTTTTTGTGGGAGAACAACTCCATTTGACTCACTAACTTCACACACCATCAGGCTTCCAAGCAGCCCTCAAGGAAACTCAGTTTTCACACTCTATGCTTAGTGCCCTTTGAGTGCATTATCTAGGAATGAACCTGGTAGAGCATCCCACACAAACGAATGCTCCACATGCGGGTTTCACATGCCACCAACTCCACATTGACAGGCAACTTCAGCGCCACAGCCGTTTTCAGATAGCCCTCAATGCAAAGGCTCTAGACGCAAATATTGGTGTGAGAGCTAATTCAATCAAGGAAACACTGCATGTTGGTGAAGGGCATATTGAAGAAGGATCAGCCGAGTGGTTCTTGTGGGAGAACAACTCCATTTGGCTCACTAACTTTACACACCATCAGGCTTCCAAGCAGCTCTCAAGGAAACTCAGTTTTCACACTCTATGCTTAGTGCCCTTTGAGTGCCTAGGACTGAAATGAAGCTTGGTGAGCATCCCACACAAACGAATGCTCCACATGCGGGTTTCACATGCCACCAACTCCACATTGACAGGCAACTTCAGCGCCACAGCCGTTTTCAGATAGCCCTCAATGCAAAGGCTCTAGGCGCAAATATTGGTGTGAGAGCTAATTCAATCAAGGAAACACTGCATGTTGGTGAAGGGCATATTGAAGAAGGATCAGCCGAGTGGTTCTTGTGGGAGAACAACTCCATTTGGCTCACTAACTTCACACACCATCAGGCTTCCAAGCAGCTCTCAAGGAAACTCAGTTTTCACACTCTATGCTTAGTGCCCTTTGAGTGCCTAGGACTGACATGAAGCTTGGTGAGCATCCCACACAAACGAATGTTCCACATGCGGGTTTCACATGCCACCAACTCCACATTGACAGGCAACTTCAGTGCCACAGCCGTTTTCAGATAGCCCTCAATGCAAAGGCTCTAGGCGCAAATATTGGTGTGAGAGCTAATTCAATCAAGGAAACACTGCATGTTGGTGAAGGGCATATTGAAGAAGGATCAGCCGAGTGGTTCTTGTGGGAGAACAACTCCATTTGGCTCACTAACTTCACACACCATCAGGCTTCCAAGCAGCTCTCAAGGAAACTCAGTTTTCACACTCTATGCTTAGTGCCCTTTGAGTGCATTATCTAGGAATGAACCTGGTAGAGCATCCCACACAAACGAATGCTCCACATGCGGGTTTCACATGCCACCAACTCCACATTCACAGGCAACTTCAGCGCCACAGCCGTTTTCAGATAGCCCTCAATGCAAAGGCTCTAGACGCAAATATTGGTGTGAGAGCTAATTCAATCAAGGAAACACTGCATGTTGGTGAAGGGCATATTGAAGAAGGATCAGCCGAGTGGTTCTTGTGGGAGAACAACTCCATTTGGCTCACTAACTTCACACACCATCAGGCTTCCATGCAGCTCTCAAGGAAACTCAGTTTTCACACTCTATGCTTAGTGCCCTTTGAGTGCCTAGGACTGAAATGAAGCTTGTTGAGCATCCCACACAAACGAATGCTCCACATGCGGGTTTCACATGCCACCAACTCCACATTCACAGGCAACTTCAGCGCCACAGCCGTTTTCAGATAGCCCTCAATGCAAAGGCTCTAGACGCAAATATTGGTGTGAGAGCTAATTCAATCAAGGAAACACTGCATGTTGGTGAAGGGCATATTGAAGAAGGATCAGCCGAGTGGTTCTTGTGGGAGAACAACTCCATTTGGCTCACTAACTTCACACACCATCAGGCTTCCAAGCAGCTCTCAAGAAACTCAGTTTTCACACTCTATGCTTAGTGCCCTTTGAGCGCGGAGGACTGACATGAAGCTTGTTGAGCATCCCACACAAACGAATGCTCCACATGCGGGTTTCACATGCCACCAACTCCACATTCACAGGCAACTTCAGCGCCACAGCCGTTTTCAGATAGCCCTCAATGCAAAGGCTCTAGACGCAAATATTGGTGTGAGAGCTAATTCAATCAAGGAAACACTGCATGTTGGTGAAGGGCATATTGAAGAAGGATCAGCCGAGTGGTTCTTGTGGGAGAACAACTCCATTTGGCTCACTAACTTCACACACCATCAGGCTTCCAAGCAGCTTTCAAGGAAACTCAGTTTTCACACTCTATGCTTAGTGCCCTTTGAGTGCATTATCTAGGAATGAACCTGGTAGAGCATCCCACACAAACGAATGCTCCACTTGCGGGTTTCACATGCCACCAACTCCACATTCACAGGCAACTTCAGCGCCACAGCCGTTTTCAGATAGCCCTCAATGCCAAGGCTCTAGACGCAAATATTGGTGTGAGAGCTAATTCAATCAAGGAAACACTGCATGTTGGTGAAGGGCATATTGAAGAAGGATCAGCCGAGTGGTTCTTGTGGGAGAACAACTCCATTTGGCTCACTAACTTCACACACCATCAGGCTTCCAAGCAGCTCTCAAGGAAACTCAGTTTTCACACTCTATGCTTAGTGCCCTTTGAGTGCCTAGGACTGACATGAAGCTTGGTGAGCATCCCACACAAACGAATGCTCCACATGCGGGTTTCACATGCCACCAACTCCACATTCACAGGCAAATTCAGCGCCACAGCCGTTTTCAGATAGCCCTCAATGCAAAGGCTCTAGACGCAAATATTGGTGTGAGAGCTAATTCAATCAAGGAAACACTGCATGTTGGTGAAGGGCATATTGAAGAAGGATCAGCCGAGTGGTTCTTGTGGGAGAACAACTCCATTTGGCTCACTAACTTCACACACCATCAGGCTTCCAAGCAGCTCTCAAGGAAACTCAGTTTTCACACTCTATGCTTAGTGCCCTTTGAGTGCCTAGGACTGAAATGAAGCTTGGTGAGCATCCCACACAAACGAATGCTCCACATGCGGGTTTCACATGCCACCAACTCCACATTCACAGGCAACTTCAGCGCCACAGCCGTTTTCAGATAGCCCTCAATGCAAAGGCTCTAGACGCAAATATTGGTGTGAGAGCTAATTCAATCAAGGAAACACTGCATGTTGGTGAAGGGCATATTGAAGAAGGATCAGCCGAGTGGTTCTTGTGGGAGAACAACTCCATTTGGCTCACTAACTTCACACACCATCAGGCTTCCAAGCAGCTCTCAAGCAAACTCAGTTTTCACACTCTATGCTTAGTGCCCTTTGAGTGCCTAGGACTGACATGAAGCTTGGTGAGCATCCCACACAAACGAATGCTCCACATGCGGGTTTCACATGCCACCAACTCCACATTGACAGGCAACTTCAGCGCCACAGCCGTTTTCAGATAGCCCTCAATGCAAAGGCTCTAGACGCAAATATTGGTGTGAGAGCTAATTCAATCAAGGAAACACTGCATGTTGGTGAAGGGCATATTGAAGAAGGATCAGCCGAGTGGTTCTTGTGGGAGAACAACTCCATTTGGCTCACTAACTTCACACACCATCAGGCTTCCAAGCAGCTCTCAAGGAAACTCAGTTTTCACACTCTATGCTTAGTGCCCTTTGAGTGCATTATCTAGGAATGAACCTGGTAGAGCATCCCACACAAACGAATGCTCCACATGCGGGTTTCACATGCCACCAACTCCACATTCACAGGCAACTTCAGCGCCACAGCCGTTTTCAGATAGCCCTCAATGCAAAGGCTCTAGACGCAAATATTGGTGTGAGAGCTAATTCAATCAAGGAAACACTGCATGTTGGTGAAGGGCATATTGAAGAAGGATCAGCCGAGTGGTTCTTGTGGGAGAACAACTCCATTTGGCTCACTAACTTCACACACCATCAGGCTTCCAAGCAGCTCTCAAGGAAACTCAGTTTTCACACTCTATGCTTAGTGCCCTTTGAGTGCATTATCTAGGAATGAACCTGGTAGAGCATCCCACACAAACGAATGCTCCACATGCGGGTTTCACATGCCACCAACTCCACATTCACAGGCAACTTCAGCGCCACAGCCATTTTCAGATAGCCCTCAATGCAAAGGCTCTAGACGCAAATATTGGTGTGAGAGCTAATTCAATCAAGGAAACACTGCATGTTGGTGAAGGGCATATTGAAGAAGGATCAGCCAAGTGGTTCTTGTGGGAGAACAACTGCATTTGGCTCACTAACTTCACACACCATCAGGCTTCCAAGCAGCTTTCAAGGAAACTCAGTTTTCACACTCTATGCTTAGTGCCCTTTGAGTGCATTATCTAGGAATGAACCTGGTAGAACATCCCACACAAACGAATGCTCCACATGCGGGTTTCACATGCCACCAACTCCACATTCACAGGCAACTTCAGCGCCACAGCCGTTTTCAGATAGCCCTCAATGCAAAGGCTCTAGACGCAAATATTGGTGTGAGAGCTAATTCAATCAAGGAAACACTGCATGTTGGTGAAGGGCATATTGAAGAAGGATCAGCCGAGTGGTTTTTGTGGGAGAACAACTCCATTTGACTCACTAACTTCACACACCATCAGGCTTCCAAGCAGCCCTCAAGGAAACTCAGTTTTCACACTCTATGCTTAGTGCCCTTTGAGTGCATTATCTAGGAATGAACATGGTAGAGCATCCCACACAAACGAATGCTCCACATGCGGGTTTCACATGCCACCAACTCCACATTGACAGGCAACTTCAGCGCCACAGCCGTTTTCAGATAGCCCTCAATGCAAAGGCTCTAGACGCAAATATTGGTGTGAGAGCTAATTCAATCAAGGAAACACTGCATGTTGGTGAAGGGCATATTGAAGAAGGATCAGCCGAGTGGTTCTTGTGGGAGAACAACTCCATTTGGCTCACTAACTTCACACACCATCAGGCTTCCAAGCAGCTCTCA